>NC_142022.1:1741769-1804269 GCF_049901735.1 Notechis scutatus | reverse complement strand
AAACAGACCACGGTAATGTTCCTGATTAAGAGTTCAGGAAAGGCTACTATGAAAAAGTATGGCTGGAAGTGCAAGGACTTACCAGTGGGGGCATGTAAATATGCAAGAAAATACTGGAGATTGATACAGACAAGGATGGAACAAATGGTGGAAGAGCATATTCCATTTAAACCAGAATTATTTCTCTTGGGAATAATGACAGAAGGTTATAGGAAAAGGTATAGCATATTAGTAACATATGTATTGACAGCAGCAAGAATGGTATATGCACAATATTGGAAGAATGAAATCATACCACCAGAAAGAGAGATAATAAGGAAAACAATGGCTTGTGCAGAATTGGATAGGCCAACCTTAGAATGTGAAAAACAAGGGGAGTCAGATTATTATGAAACGTGGAATAAGTTTTATTAGTGGTTGCAAAAAAGAAGGGAAGGTCAGAACAGAAATAACCAGGATGAATAGAATTAAAAAGTAAATATTGTATCAATAATATGAATGTTAATGGTCTAGTAATATCTTTGTATGTATGGCAAATGTAACGCCAAAACGATTGCACTGTTGTATACTTATAGTTGTAAATAATAAAAAATATATACAAAAGAAGAAAAGAAAAAGTATGGCTTTTATAGAGGACAAACACCTTTTGATAAGACACTGTTGAAGTCTGATGAAAAATGAATAAAGAAGGTATATAAGTTCTTACTAAATTTAAAAATGGAACACATAAAAGACACAATGGTACAAAACATTGGCTATAACATACAGAAAAAATTGATAAGAAAACTATGTGTTTAGTATTACATGTCTTAACAGCAGCGAGGATTATCTTTGCACAATATTGGAAAAATGAAGAAACACCACAAGATGAAGAGATAATTAAGAAGATATTAGATTGGGCAGAAATGGACAAACTGACATTGAAAAATCAAAAAGAAAGAAGACACAGAATATTATCAAACATGGACTTTATTTTACCAGTGGTTGGAAAAAAGGGGTGGAGAATAAGTAATGGAATTTGTATTATTAAGCAAATTAAATACCTAGACAACATGATGTTTATTATGCACTAAGAAATGTAATTAATAGAAAATTAATAAAATTTATATATATACAAAAAAGAGGAAAGGCTACTGTAGGTAGTCCTCCAGTTACAACCGTTTGCAGGTCATTTCTTGACTTACAACATTTAGCAACCAAAGTAACAATGGCACTGGAAAAAAATGACTTATGATCCTTTTTCATACTGGCAATATCCCCATGTTCACGTCAACAGAATTTGGACACTTGGTGACTGGCTCAAATTTATGACAGTTGCATGCTGGCTGGGGAATTCTGGGTGTTGAAGTCCACACATCCTAAAAGGGTTCAGAAACCTTGTGCTATGCAAAGAAAATATGCAAGTTTCTATTAAGGCACAGTCGAAGTTAAGTCAATGCTGGATCCACATACTTTAGAAATATTGCAAGTTGAATATTTATGTGGGCATTTCAAGATTTAACGCTTGCCCTCCTCACCTACATCTGATTTTCACAACCTCTGTTTTAAGGCAGTCTTCAAAAGAGTGAATTTCATGGTGTAGCTTTTAGGAACTTTTTCCTCAAGCGTGGCAACTTTAAGACCTGTGGACTTCAACTCCCAGAATTCCCCAGCCAGCCATGGGAATTGAAACCGGCACATCTTAAAATGGTGTGGGACGGGAAATTCTGAGAGATGATGTAATACAGGTATCTTCTTATACCTCTATTCAATTTATTTTATTTCTAAAGTTAAAATACAAACTTCAGAAGAAAAACAAAACAAAATAGGACAACAACAAAAAAGCACGCTGGCTGGGAATTATGGGAGTGGAAGTCTTAAAGCATACTGGGTGGGGAATTCTGGGAGTGTAAGTCTTCGCATCTTAAAGAATGCTGACTGGGGAATTCTGGGAGTTGAAAGTCCATTCACTTTAAAGCATGCTGGCTGGGGAATTCTGGGAGATGAAGTCCACCCATCTTAAAGAATGCTGACTGGGGAATTCTGGGAGTGTAAGTCTTCGCATCTTAAAGCATGCTGGCTGAGGGATTCTGGGAGTTGAAAGTCCATTCACTTTAAAGCATGCTGGCTGGGGGATTCTAGGAGTTGAAGTCCTCAGGTCTTAAAGTAGTTAAGGTTGAGAAAGTCTGCTGCAGGGAAAGGAGAAGAGAAAGGAACAGCTGGTCTAAGCAGTGTTTGGCTTCTGGAAACAACTAAGCAAATATTTTGTTCTTGTGACTAGATTACAATGTTCCTGCACTTAAGGAGCAGCCAGACCGCAAAGCTGCGATTAAGCAATCAGTTCAGAGATGATGAAAACAAGCCAGAATAAACAAAGCAAAGTTCCAGGCTCCAGTGTGCTTACAAAATAGGAATATTTTCAGTTATAGACATCTATATACAGTTATGATGACCACATTTTCTTGGAAAACAAAGGACACACCAAAAATAGGAGCGATTCTGAAAGAAGTCCCTAAGTTCAAAACATTTTAATTGTTTTTATATTTCCTTTGCTTCACTGGGGAAAATTTAAGAGCAAAGCTATGAAAAACTTTACAACAAGGCATGAATGTCCCCCACCTTGAGTTATTTCTCAAAATCGCAAAAGTGGGACGTAAACCCACGAACCTAACAAAATATCTAAAGTTCTCTGTGCAAATTTATCTACAGAAGACAACGGTGAAAAACTGCATTAAGGGGTGCCATTTGCATGGTGAAAGTTAAAGGATCAAAATAAAAGTGAGGTTTTGAAAAATGAATAAATCTCAAGGACTGAAATATCGTTAAAAAAAAGAGTTGTATGTATAGAGGAGAATATTTGTAGCTTGGTGTTGAAACAAGGGTCCTTGGTGCTCTCTGAGTTGGTGATTTTCTTGCAGACATTTCATTACCCAACTAGATAACATCATCAGTGCCAGTAGGGAGTAAGTTATGCTCTCATTTTACATTGGAGTCCTTGATGCTCTTGGAGCTTGGTTGTTTTTGTGCAGACCTTTCATTACCAAACTAGGTAACATCATCAGTGCTAGAAAGGAGTGGGATTAGTTCTCTGTTAATATACAAGTGCCCTGTCAGCATTGGTGGGAGTGTGGATTTTGTCCTTGGAGGTTCCTTGATTGAGTTATTCTTATTAACAATATTAGCTTGTTTGTCTGAGTTGGCAGTTCCTTGATTGAGATATTCTTTACTTCTTGATTGTGGGTCTTAATGTCAATCTTGATGTTAATCTCTACTTTTTTGGGTGTTGTTTGTGATATTTCGGTCTTTTTTGTTCCTTTTTTGGCTTTTTGATGGTCTCTTTTGAATGGTGTGTAAATGTTGCTTATCTCTATGTGCCTGATGATGGGCAATTTGTCTGATAAGCACCAGGCTTCCAAGAATTGTTTTTAGACTTGGCTTCGTCTAGGTAGGAATTGAAATCCACACAACTTCACATTACCAAGATTGGGAAATAATGCACCATATATATATATTTTGCCAGAGAGCTACTGGTAGATTATTTTTAAAGTGCAGCTATTTCTTTGCAGGGTGACGCACAGGCCTGAGGCTGTATGGTTTCCCCACAAGCATCTGGGGGAAACTGAACTCATTGGGAACTAAAAGACAACTGAGCAGAAGAAGTGGATATTTTTCTGCAAAGTTTCTGGCTCAGCGGAGAGAACCGGGCCGTACTTGGTGACTCTGAATTGGACGGCCTCCTTCACGACAAGGCAGAAAAATCTGTTTTTCCTGCATTTATCATTCCCACAACTACTCCAAGCTACTCCAAGGCGAGCTCCTTTCTGTAAACCTTTCTGTAAATAAATATGTATGGTCGTTACCCTTTAACCTTTCACTAACATGCGTGTAAAAAATTGTCTTTCAAAATTTTCACGATCATTTTTCATTCAGCTGAAACCAATTACAGATAGGCTTCGACCTAGGAATCCAATGGGGACTGGAATGTCCATTGCTAAACAGATTTTACAATCTTGTGAAGTAAATCCTGCAGAATAACAGAATAACAAAATTGGAAGGGGTCTTGGAGGTCTTCTAATCCAGCCCCCCAGCTCAGGAAACTCTATGGTTGTCCAGTCTCTTAAAAGCCTCCAGTGATGGAGCACCCACAGCTTCTGGTGGCAAGCTGTTCCACTGGTTAATTGTCCTCACTGTGAGGAAATTTATCCTCAATTCCAGGTTGCTTCTCCCCTTGATCAGTTTCCATCCGTTGCATCTTGTCCTGCCTTCAGGTGATTTGGAGAATAGATGGACCCCCTCATCTTTGGAACAACCCCTCAAATATTGAACACTGTCTCCCCTGGTCCTTCTCTTCCCTAGACTAGCCAGGCCCAGTTCCTGCAACCGTTCATCGTAGGTTTTAGCCTCCAGAGACCCCTCCTCATCCTGGTTGCTCTTCTCTGCACTCTTTCCAGAGTTCCAACATCTTTTTTACAGTGTGGTGACCACCATCGGGTTTCGTTGTCAGAAGATGGCTGGGAAAGATCGCAAATGGCAATCATCATGATAATTGCATTCCTGTTGCCAAGCACCCAAATGTTGATCATATCATGATTAGTATTGCATCTGTCATAAGTGTGAAGATGCATGGTAAGTCACTTAGCACCACCATAATTTTGAATGGTTGTAAGTTTTTTTTAAAAAACCACAAACTTTATTGATTACAAAACCAAAATATCAAACAAACACAACATACAGAAGAAGAAAGAAAAGAAATAGAAAAAAAAAGAAAATGATTAAAAAACTAACAATTCTACTATCGACAGTCTATGGTTCCTTGTTTGTTGTCAATATTGGTGATACATTTACAAATACATCTTATTGCAAATATATAGGAGATTACAGCGCAGGACCCAGGATACCACAACAAAAGAACTCGCAAGCCCATCACACAACCCATTTCCCAAGCCGTTAAAACACGAGAGGCTAATGGAAAAAAGATCACTACAAAACAAACGACCCAGGAGATTACAGCACAAGATCCAGGATATCTCCACAACAAAACTCACAAGGCCATCGCACAGCCCATTATACCAGCATCAACATCAACTCCATCAACCAATCAAGAGGCAGCAGCACAGCCAACCAGCCCAGCGCACCAGCCCCCACCACCAATATTTATAGAGAGACGGCAGCTCCGATCACACACTGCTTCCACTGGCATGAAGCCAAAAGCACCAGCCTGAGGATGGTGAGTGGGACCTCACCAAAAAGTCGCCAAGATACTCTTAATCTTACATGGGAAAAGACCCGAACACACCTAGACCTATATATATATATATATATATATATATATTCTACCCCAGAAGAGTGTTTTTCAACCTTGGCAACATTTAGAGGTGTGGACTTTCACGTTGAAATCCACACATCTTAACGTTGTCAAGGTTGAAAAACACTAGATTGGTCGTAGATTATTTGATTTTATATTACCTTAAGTTGGTCTCTGATCAAAACAGTTTACAGTTCTTACTTAACTGAACTTTTTAACCTTTATGTCAAAGAACATTTTCTACTGGCAGCCACTAAGACGCCTCAAGGAACTTGCATTGATATTTTTTCACCCTTAAGCATTCAACACTTGCAAATAAAATAGGGAAACTATTAACATCTGCTCTTTCAAAATTCTTTTTTTTCCTGCAAGTTGACATCATGCAAAGGAACTATCTTGTTAAAGTTAAATGATCAGCAATAAAATATGCTATCTGAACCTTAGTTTCATGGGGGTGGTCATATATCCAGAAATATAATTTTGGCACCCTCGTCAAGTATCAGTTCCTCTATAGATGGAGGTCAAACAGAGGACTAGCAGCTAATGAGGACTAGCCTCTTGAGGACTAGCAGCTAATGCCCATCTATCAGTGTAACTGCATCAGCAACACTTGGTTAACAAATCCAACAAACAAATACTTTTTTTTACTAGTCTCTGATGTTTTTAATTCCACGTCTTTATTTTTTGTAACAAAAAGGTATTTAATCTTTTAAAAAGAAATAAAAACTTCAAAAAATTAAAACCTCAAACCAAGAAGGAAAAGACAAATGAATAACAAAGCAACAAACCCACCAGGGAAATAATCCTTTATTGTTTTTGTCCACTCAAATTTTCTGCTGGGATCTGTTGAGGTTAAAAATCCAGCAGAGGTTATCAAACTTTGAACTTTGCTTTTCTTTTTCCTTTTGGATATTTGCAAGGGTCTGTTCTCGCTCAAACAGGGCCATTGTGGCTTTACTGGGGCCAGGATTTTTGCATTTATTAGAGTTTTGATAAAGAGGATTTAATAAAGACCACCTACTTCTCTAACCAAGGCAGTTCAACAATAAGGAAGTGATGATGTTATTCCTCTTTAGAAGTGGTGGGTTTTGTTTTTTTCAAGAGTTGCCCCTGGGTTTACAGAACTGTAATGTGCTGGTCAGGAAATTCTGGAAGTTCACACACTTAAAAGTTGCCAAGGCTGAGAAACACTGCTTTAAAAGACAGTTTCCTGGGGATAAAAAGTATATATTGCTCTGGAATTAAAAAGGCTGTTGTTTTGATTGTCATAATTATGGGGTGTGCAATGTTGTCACGGGCAATGCCATCCAAGCTGATGCCCATAACTATGGCACCGAATGAGCAGATAGAGTGTGCTAGCTTCTGGGAGCTCAGATATCTGTTTTTTTTAAAAAAAAAAAATCCCATCTCACAAACTGGCTGGGGATTATGGGCACTGCGATGCCAACTGGCCCTCAGGGATCATTTGGGGTCAGACAAATGCCCATCATTGTGCATCCTTCACCAGTTTCCTTGGTTTCTTGCTAGTTCTCACAGCAAAGGCACCTTCAGTTTTTTAACAGAACGATGAGATTTGGAAGGGACCTTAGAGGTCTTCTAGTCCAACCCCCTGCTTTTAGCAGGAGACCCTATACCATTCTAGAAAAACGGTTGTCCAATTTTTATTGCTTTATTGTGGTTTTTGTTATCTGGACTTTTGATTTAGAATCTGGGTTAATTTTAGCAGGAAACCCCGATTAAATAAGTAAACATAATTTAGTTTAAAACTAATTTGTTGTGTTTTTTGCTATCTTTTTTAATGTAGGATTTGGTTTATTTGTGTGTGGAACCCCAGTTAAAGAGGTCAAGATAATGTAGTTTGAAACTTATTGTGCTTTTTGTTGTCTGGATTTTTGGTTTAGAACCTGGATTTATTTTAGCATGAAACCATGATTAATTCAGTAAATAAGTAAAAATAATTCCAGTAGAGAAAGTTTCCCTCAGGATGGGCTCCTTATGAGTCCAAAAGATTGGAAAACAAAACCTCTGGAGCCAGTGACCGACCCAGATTCAATCTCGCAAAAATATTTTAGTTTTAAAACCAATTTGTCGTGGGGTTTTTTGAATTCTTGGAGTTTGGTGTGTAGAATCTGGGTTTATTTGAGTGTGGAACCTCGATTAAACTGCTAAAGATAATGTAATTTTGGAAGAGGGTGGAGTTGGCTGAAACGGCAAAGCTGACTGTTTTGATCAAAGAAAAGAATAGAAGAACTTTGGTTTCCACATGGAGATTGCTTGAAGTGGAAAAGAATTAAACGTTGATTTTGGGTTTTTACCAATTAGATTGATAGATCTTTATAGAAATGACTTATTCCTATTATTATGAAAAAACAAAGAGTTGTGATTTGATCTTAATGCCTTATTTTATTGCAACAGAAAGAGTCGGAAGTCAGTGGGATTTTTTTCCCCTCTTTTTCTTATCCTTCCTCACTTCTCTTCCCCATCTTCCTCCCACTACTCATCTTTGTATTTTGTATCCTATTTGATCTTATAACCCAACAAAAATGTTAAACCAGAAAAATGATGTAAATGTCAATCTCCAAGAATCTTTCTTCTGCTTGTCTTTCCGGATGCCATCGAAATGGGGGGAGGGAAGATTAATTGGACCTCATGAGGGGAGAAGAGTGCTGGAGGCTTGAGATGGTAAAATGTAAAAGTTGGGAAAAGTTTCTTGACTATGCTTACTTGCTGTAACTTCTCATCCATTCAGGCCAGGGTCAACCATCTTGGCATACCAGATGTGTGAAACGCCACCTGAAGATGCCCCACGTGACATTATACCCATCTCAGATTGGATGGCCAGCTTGGACTATTGGGGGTGGAAATACGGAATAACTTTCTATATGTGATTTTCGTGCCTATTGCCTCAGATTCTTCTGATGCCTCCACTTCAAATTCAGTAAAAGTCCTTTTCTCTATAACAATGGAGTCTGAGGTTTTCTTTCTTGGATGTTGAATGGAACCTCACCTGGCAGTAATTCAATGTAGAGAAAAGTAAAATTTTACACTTAGGAAAGAAAAACCCAAAGTACACCTATAGACTGGGTGAAACCAGGCCCAATAGCAGTAACTGGGAGAGGGATCTTGGAGTCTTAGTGGACAACCAGCTAAATAGGAGCCAGCAGTGTGCGGTGGCAGCCAAAAAAGCCAATGTGATCCTAAGTTGCATTAACGGAGGGATACAATCAAGATCAAGGGAGGTACTAATACCACTCTGTAAAGCCTGAGTAAGACCACACCTAGAGAACTGCATCCAGTTTTGGTCACCACTGTAAAAAAGAGGTTGAGACGCTAGAAAAAGTATGGAGAAGAGCAACCAGGATGATGAGGGGACTGGAGACTAAAATATATGAAGAAGGGTTGCAGGAACTGGGCCTGGCTAGTCTAGGGAAGAGAAGGACCAGGGGAGACAGGAGAGCAGCCTTCCAATATTTGAGGGGCTGCCACAGAGAGGAGGAGAGAGTCAAGCTATTCTCCAAGGCACCTGAAGGCCAGACAAAGAACAATGGATGGAAACTGAACAAGGAGAGATTCAACCTGGAAATAAGGAGGAATTTCCTGACAGGGAGAACAATCAACAATGGGACAGAAGTTGCCTTCAGAGGTTGTGGGAGCTTCATCGCTGGAGGCTTTCAAGGAGAGATTGGACTGCCCTCTGTCAGAAATGGTGTAGGGTCTCCTGCTTGGGCGGGGGTAGACTAGATGACCCACAAGGTCCCTTCCAACCCTGTTAATCTGTTAATGTAATTTGCACCTGATGTATTGTGCTTTTTGTGATCTAGGTTTTTTTTGGGGGAGGATGAGCATCTGGGTTGATCTGAGTGCTAAACCTTGGTGGTTGTTTTTTTTTTTTTAGGAAGCCCGGCTGGCAACTTTAAGGAGAACTGATCAGCGAGCAGATCTCCCCATCCAAACACGATCCTTTTCCACCTTGAAGGAGTCTCATTTCCCACCAGAATGCGAGACGGAGAGCTGGGGAAGAGTCATCAGCTTGTCAACGCGAGAAGGAATCACGCCTCTCCAGCATGGTTGTGCACATGAACCAGCTTGGCCAGCCAATCGGGGAGCCTCACAGCCCGGTCTTGCACTCAGGGCAGGCGTGTGACACGCACGGGGAGGAGGAGTGCAACCGCCCTCCAGGAGTGTGGATGCAACTTTGCGGTGAGCTCATGTTCTCTGCCGCGCCTGGAAAGGAGGAAGGAAGAACAGAAGGCGAAGCCTTGTGTGGTTCCTTTGCAGTTGTCACTTTTGTGCAGGGGTGGGTGGGTGGAGTCCCTTTTCAGGTCAGTTCCCGATTAAGTCAGACGATTCCTTGGAAGGGAAAGAAGGAACGAACCAGCAGCTGCTCTGTGTGTGTGTGTGTGTGTGTGTGTGTGTGTGTGTGTATATAAAAAGTTTTCGCGGGTACTTACATGTATGTCATTCAGCTTTATTTGGGTATTTTCCCACGTCATTACAGTTGTGCTTTTAAAGTTGTAGCAACGTTTCAGCAGAATCTCATCTGCCATCATCAGGCTTTTGTAGAAGCAGATGAGATTCTGCCGAAATGTTGCTACAACTTTAAAAGCACAACTACAATGACGTGGGAAAATACCCGAACAAAGCTGAATGACATACATATATATGTATGTATGTATGTATGTATGTTTTCTGAGGTTCTCGTGGGTATTTGTATGTGGATCTTTGGTTATTCGGGTTTTCTCCCGCGTAAGATTGGAAGTATCTAGGCAACGTTTCGATGAAGTCTCATTCTGAGAAGCACAGAGCCGAAGACACAAGCCTGAAGATGGCGACTGGGACCTCATCAAAACGTCGCCAAGATACTCTCAATCTTACACAGGAAAAGACCTGAACATGCCAAGACCTGCATACCTGTACCCGTGAAAATCTACAAAGTGTATATATATATATATATATTCTTAAGTTTTCGCGGGTATTTATATGTATGGCATTCAGCTTTGTTCGGGTATTTTCCCACGTTGTTATAGTTGTGCTTTTAAAGTTGTAGCGACGTTTTGGCAGAATCTCATCTGCCATCATCAGGCTTCTGTGAGTCAGCCGTCCGTTTACCTGAAGCCAAGCCGCACTAAAAGCCTCCAATACAGGAACACAATGTTGCCAGCCAATCGAGACACAAAAAAAGCCACAAAACAGACAGAAGATATTAGAAACGCCAACCAAGCAGAACACAGCAAACTCCAAGACCAATAAACACAGACCAAGACTCCCAACCAATCAGGATGAAGAAAAAAAACATTCTAACACAGCAGTAGGTGGCAAGTAGTTCCACTGGCTAATTGTCCTCACTGTTAGGAAGTTTCTCCTTCATTCCAGGTTGTTTAGCTCTTTGGTTAGTTTCCATCCTTATTGCTTCTTGTCCTGCCTTCTGGTGCTTTGGAGAATAACTGGACCCCCTCCTTCTTTGTGGCAGCCCCTCAAATACTGGAAGGCTGCTATCATGTCCCCCCTGGTCCTTCTTTTCATTAGACTGGTCACTGGCCAGACCCCAATCCAGCCATTCTTCGTATGTTTTAGTGTCCAGGCCTTTCATCATCTTCCTCTTCTATGTTCTTTGCATTTTTTCCAAAGTCTCAATGTCTTTTTTTTGTAATGTGTGGACCAAAATTGGTTGCAGGATTCTAGGTGGGGGCCTTACTAAGGTTTTACAAAGCGGCAATTACAGTTACAGTTATGTTTGTTTAGCAACTGTTCCAAGTTACAAAATTACAACACAGTCTTCGCACTTATGACCATTGCAGACTCCCTGCGGTCCCGTGATACAGGTAGGTACAGGTAGTCCTGAACTTACAACAGTTCATTTAGAGACCATTTGAAGTTACAACAGCACTTATATTTTTCACACTTATGACCGTTTGCAGCATCTCCATGGTCGCCTGATTGAAATCGGACACTTGGCAACTGACTCCTATTTACGACGGTTGCAGGGTCCTGGGAGGGGTCCCGTGATTCCCCCTTTGCGACCTTCTGGCATGCAAGGTAAACAGGGAAGCCAGATTCACTTAACAACCGTGTGACTAATTTAACAACTGTGGTGGTTCACTTAACGATGGTGGCAAGAAAGGCCACAAAATGGGCGAAACTCACTTTAGAAACAGAAATTTGGGGCTCAATTCTGGCTGTAAGTCAAGGACTACCTGTCTACCTGTACCTGCCCAACACCTGAGTGCTTGGTTCTGTTGTGCCTATTAATTCACCCTTAGTTGTCACAGTCCACAATCAAAATTTGAATCACATCCTGTTTGGCTGCCTTCCCCCCCCCCCCAATTAATAATAGCCATATTTTCTATTTCCTCGATGGATGACAAGCTGCTGGCCTTTAAAATGAATCAGACATAAGCTTCTTGACTCATTGAATGGGACTTTCTGAGGTCATCCAGTCTAACCCTCTGCAGTGGCCAGAAAGCTGTTTTCTTCCTAGTGTGGTTCAAAGTCCTGGTTTTCTAGTTAACAAGCCTGAGTTGGCACAGGTGCTGTTCCTTTTTATTATTATTATTGTTAATAATAATAATAATAATAATAATAATAATAATAATAATAATAATAATAATAGTTTTGAGTACAGTTTATTGCCAGGGCATATCAATTACAGAAAAAAAAGAAAAAGAAAAAGAAATAACAACATGGATATTAATAACAATAGTAATCGTGCAACAGAATAGTTTTAACTAAGTTTCTCTTTATATTAGCTTATTTGTAATTCTGTTGGTTATATATATTGGCATATTTATAGTTAGAAACCATCTTTATATTTAGTAAACAAATCAATAACTGAAATGCTCTTGTTATTATGTAGGAGCTTTTCTTTTAAAATGACATTTTTTTTATTTTTTATTTTATTGTATTTGTCTGTCAAACATGTACAAGGTAACAAGTATAGATATAGGTACATAAACATGAACATAGGAAGTAAATACAGATAAATGGGAACCGTAGGACAGGGACAGTAGGCAACGCTGGTGCGCTTATGCACACCCCCTTTAAGGACCTCTGAGGAATGGGGTGAGGTCCACGGTAGACAGTTTGAGGTTGAAGCTGCGAGGGGTTAAGGCTGTAACAACGGAGTCGGGTAGGGCGTTCCAGGTGTGGACCACTCTGTTGCTGAAGTTGTATTTTCTGCAATCGAGTTTGGAGCGGTTTACCTTAAGTTGGTATCGGTTGTTTGCCTGTGTGTTATTGTGGTTGAGGCTGAAGAAGTTGTTGACAAGCAAGACATTATAGCAGACAATTTTGTGTGCTATGCTTAGATCGGACCGCAGGCGGCGCAGTTCCAGATTGTCCAGGCCCAATTTAATGATAAATTTAATGATTAAATTTATCATTTAATTTAAATTTCATGGTAAACCTTTAATGATCACATGTGTACTCCATCACCTCTGGACAGAAAATATATAAAGGTCCCACAAGGCTTTATCTGGAGTAAACACACCCAGTGTTTTTTCAGTGTAGCTGGGGCAGAATGATAAACTTATTTTGGAATGAATTTGAATTCCCCATGAGAGGCTTCCTTATGTGATAATTGGCAGGTAGTAAAGACAAAAGACAAAAGTAGAGAAAAGTAAAGTCCTACACTTAGGAAAGAAAAACCCAAAGTACACATATAGACTGGGTGAAACGAGGCTTAATAGCAGTAACTGGGAGAGGGATCAAGGAGTCTGAGTGGACAACCAGCTAAACAGGAGCCAGGAGTGTGCGGTGGCAGCCAAAAAAGCCAATGCAATCCTAAGTTGCATTAACAGAGGGGTACAATCGAGATCAAGGGAAGTACTAATACCACTCTATAAAGCCTGAGTAAGACTACACCTAGAGTACTGCATCCAGTTTTGGTCACCACGCTATAAAAAAGGATGTTGAGACTCCGGAAAGAGTGCAGAGAAGAGCAACCAGGATGATGAGGGGACTGGCGGCTCAAACATATGAAGGAACCGGGCCTGGCTAGTCTAGGGAAGAAAAGGACCAGGGGAGACAGGAGAGCAGCCTTCCAGTATTTGAGGGGCTGCCACAGAGAGAAAGGGTGTGTGTGTGTGTCAAGCTATTCTCCAAGGCACCCGAAGACCAGACAAGGAAGAATGGATGGAAACTGATCAAGGAGAGATTCAACCTGGAAATAAAGAAGAATTTCCTAACAGTGAGAACAATCAACCCGTGGAACAGAAGCTGCCTTCAGAAGTTGTGGGAGCTTCACCCCTGGAGGCTTTCAAGAAGAGACTGAACTGCCATCTGTCAGAAATGGTGTGGAGTCTCCTGCTTGGGTGAATGGGTGGGGTTGGACTAGATGACCTACAAGGTCCCTTCCAACTCTGTTAATCTGAATCTGTCTAAGATGATCAAAGGCCTGGAGGCTAAAACATACGATGAACGGTTGCAGGAACCGGGCCTGGCTAGTCTAGGGCAGAGAAAGACCAGGGGAGACAGGAGAGCAGCCTTCCAATATTTGAGGGGCTGCCCCAGAGAGGAGGAAGGGGGTCAAGCTATTCTCCGAAGCTCCTGAAGGCAGAATGAGGAGTAATGGATGGAAACTGACCAAGGAGAGAAGCAACATAGGACTAAGAAATTTCCTGACAGTGAGAGCAATTAACCACTGAAACAGGCAGAAGTTGGGATGCTCCATCATTGGAAGTTTTCAAGAAGAATAACAGAATGACAGAGTTGGAAGGGACCTTGGAGGTCTTCTAGTCCAACCCCCTGCTCAGGCAGGATACCCTATACCATTTCAGACAAATGGAAGCCCAGTCTCTTCTTAAAAACCTCCAGTAATGGAGCACACATAACTTCTGGTGGCAAGCAGTTCCACTGGTTAATTAACCTCCCTGTTAGAAAGTTTCTCCTTAATTCCAGGCTGCTTCTCTCCTGGATTAGTTTCCATCCATTGTTTCTTGTCCTGCCTTCTGGTGCTTTGGAAAATAAATTGACCCCCTCTTCTTTGTGGCAGCCCCTCAAATACCCATAGAGACTTGAGCAGGGGGTTAGACTACAAGATCTCTAACCACTGTGCCACCGCAGCTCATAAATGAGTCAAAAGTGCTGGCTTCCTTCCTTCCTTGGATTTTTAATCTTGTTTACCAAATGTCATTAATCCTAGGTTAAATTAAACCTTCCTTGGGGTTTTAACTCTGTCTTGAATGGATTACCAAATCTGCATTTTTAAACGCTGGCCTCTTCAGTTTTTGCCTGGGGCCGGGGAGACGGAGTCTGCTTTCTGTCTTTTAAGAGCATGTTTCTCCATTTCTTCATTTAGGGAAATACAATAGTCTGCCTTTTTAATATTTCTCAAAATATTTCATTCTTCTGGGAGGAGGGGGGCTTCTCACATATCTTTATGGTGGTGGTGGGCCTTGGGACTCCCTTGCCAAGGTGTTTCCCAGTAACAACCTTAAGACATAAGCTTGGCTAAGAAACCCTTAACCTGGTTACAGAAGCAACCCCATGCTCGTTCATCCATGGATCAGAGGTCTCCAAACTTGGCAACTTTCAGACTTGTGGACTTCAATTCCCAGAATTCCCCACCCAGCCTGCTTTAAGATATATAAAGTTCAACTCCCAGAATTCCCAAGCCAACATTTTGGGATCTTGGCTTGCTGGCTGAGGAATTCTGGGAGTTGAAGTCCACAAGTCTTAAAGTTGCCAAGTTTGGAGACCTTCGATCTATGGGGTGCATTTTAAACCCAACACATGGACTCTCCTGGCAGTCATCAACGCCGAAAGGTTAAAATTAGCCTCAATTTAGCAATCTAGATGAAGGAAACCACCAGGGTTTCTACGGATCTGGTTAAGCGTGTTAAACAGAGGCCCGAGAGTCGACACTCACTGACAAGCTTGCGTAATTTGTTACGCACCGGAGGCTGGATTTCCACAGCCCGTCTGCAACACCTTAATACCATTCCAACATCTAGAATGGTGGGAAATATTTTTGCCCGTGGCTTGGAAAACTAAAAGGAGTTGAGTCCTGCTTGGAGCTGAAGGGGAAACCCAGAGCAGAAGGTTAAAAATCCTGAAAAAAAATCCCACGCGGATGGGAACTCGATGCAAAACAGATTTTAATTTGACTGGATGTAAAAAAAAGAAAGAAAAAAGGATTAGGTAGTTTTTTCTTCCCTGAAAAAGAATGCATGTTTTGAAATGTTTCTTGTTTTAAAATGGTTTTAATAGTAATATATGCTTTTGAATGGTGAGCCGCCCAGTGTCGTTCACTGAGATAGGCGGTTATAAAAATCAATCAATCAAACAACAAATAAATATTTGCTTCGTTATTGTGGCATTGGACAACTTCTCGGTCACAGACAATTATTTGTGCGCATCTTGATCATCATTTCCATTTTATTTATTTATTTATTTATTTTATTTATTTGATTTGCCAATTGCTTACAAGATAATAAGTATAAATGTATACATAGTTGTGAATACATGAAATGGGTACATATAAGAAAAATAAAAGAATAAGAGAAACAATAGGACAGGGACGGTAGGCACGTTGGTGCTTATGCACGCCCTACAGGCCTCAGTGGAAGAGGGTGAGGTCAATAGTAGACAGTCTAAGGTTAAAGTTAGGTTAAATTTTTCTAGACCAGGTTTTCTCAACTTGGGTAGCTTTAAGATGCATGGTCTTCAACTCCCAGAATTCCTCAGGCAGCATGGAATCCTGGGAGTTGAAGTCTATATTATCATAAATTATGCTGACTGGGGAATTCTGGGAGTGGAAGTTCACCCATCTTAAAGCATGCTGGCTGGGGGATTCTGGGAGTTGGAGTCCACCCCTCTTAAAGCATGCTGGCTGGGGAATTCTGGGGGTTGAAGTTCACCCATCTTAAAATGGCGCATGTTGAGCAAAACAGGGGCAGACTCTTCTACAGCGCCTTGTCTCTGGAGGAGGCCCTGGAATTTTCAAACATCCTTTTGCAGTTCCAGGGAATTTCCACATCGGCTGGTGCCCCGCTCCCCATCCACCAACCCCTTCAGATGTCACCACCTGTGCTGCATGGGTTAAGATAACTTTTGGTTATCTGAGGAGGAATACTTAATCCTACTTGCTGACCTCAACACCCCGGACTGAAATCCAAAACCTCCCCCAGAAAGTGGGGCATTTCTTTTTGGAACACTTTATGAACTTCCTAACCTCTGAGTTGTAACTGGAGCAGAGAGGGTCACATATCAAAATGTCCGTCTGATGAGTTTGGAATTGTTATTTCTTTTTTTTTAATGTACTTATCTATATTGAGGATTTTATACAGAGCAAAAAACTAATCTCAAGAGAAAGAGAGAGGGGGGGGATGGAGGGAGGGAGGGAGGGAGGGAAGGAAGGAAGGAAGGAAGGAAGGAAGGAAGGAAGGAAGGAAGGAAGGAAGGAAAAAAACGAATGTTATAATTTATTTATTCTCAAATTTATATGTTTCCCATTTGACTGGAATGAGATATGAATGAAATAGCCCTCGACCTTCTCTTTAACAAATATTAGCAAACCTAGGATTTCCCCTCCTTGTTAACTCTTCAAAGCCTTGTTTAATTTTCATTTCTTTCCATTGTGGAATCCATCAATCTTCCTATTAGAATTTACATTTTAAAAAAGAGCCTTTTATTCCCCCCCCCCCACTTCTCTTCTCCTTCAAGCAGCCCTTGGAAGCCTCAGAATAAAGATAAGACTCCTAACTCTTAGGCCAGGGGTCCCCAAACTTGGCAACTTTAAGACTTGTGGACTTCGACTCCCAGAATTCCTTAGCCAGCAAGCCAAGTTCTGGGAGTTGAACTTATTCTGTTACACCATTATTCTTGTTATTAGTAGACATGTTAAGATCAATGCTCATTTTTTCTGTAAATGATATGCCCTGACAATACACTGTATTCCAAATGTTTATGAATAAAAATAAGGCATATACTCTCCCCCCAAAAAAAAAAGAATACGCACCCTGAAATTTAAGCTACCCCACCCCAACGATCCAGGGATCGCTTCTTCCCCATTGCATCGCAGAGATGCAATTTGGCAATTGGCAAAAGTTTCATATTTCCCCCCTTGCAAAATATACCTCCCCCCCAAAAAAGAGACAGAATTGGAGGCGGATTGGGGGGGGGACGACAGGAAATAAATCCTCTCGAAAGGAAGGAAATCCCCACCCGGGCGGGCGCTTTGCGGTCCCCGGAGGCGGCTGAGGCTCGCCATGCTCAGAGGATGCTGCGCAAGGCGGCCTCTGATTGGCCGGCTGCAGGGATCACGCGGTACGCGATTGGCCAGAGCTTTTCGGCACTCGGCCTGCACGCGTCCTCCGCCTGATGCCGCCCGCGCTTCCCACGGTGGGGGAGGAACAGCCCGTCCCGGCGGCTTCTTGCTCGCATGAATCATCGCCGCTCGCTTTTCCAATCTTGTCTGGGTTTCTACGGGGCGCCTTGTTTTAAAAGCGGGCGAAAGGCAACCTTCCCCCCCCCCGCCAATAGCTTAGAGCCCCTTGCAAGGCAGTGGATTCAATGAAGTGGCCTCATTTAACGTTGACGGTTTTGCTTTATGAATAGATTGGAACGTGGAATAGAATAGAAAATAGAATAGAGAATAGAAAATAGAATTTAGAATAGAGAATAGAATAGAATTTAGAATAGGGAATAGAATAGAAAATAGAATTGAATAATACAGACTATAGAATAGAAAATAAAATAGAATAGAATAGAATTGAATAGAGAATAGAATAGAATTTAGAATAGGGAATAGAATAGAAAATAGAATTGAATAATACAGACTATAGAATAGAAAATAAAATAAAATTGAATTGAATAGAGAATAGAATAGAATTTAGAATAGGGAATAGAATAGAAAATAGAATTGAATAATACAGATTATAGAATAGAAAATAAAATAGAATAGAATAGAGAATAGAATAGAAAATAGAATTGAATAATACAGACTATAGAATAGAAAATAAAATAGAATTGAATTGAATAGAGAATAGAAAATAGAAAATAAAATAGAATAGAATAGAGAATAGAATAGAAAATAGAATTGAATAATACAGACTATAGAATAGAAAATAAAATAGAATAGAATAGAGAATAGAATAGAAAATAGAATTGAATAATACAGACTATAGAATAGAAAATAAAATAGAATAGAATAGAATTTAATAGAGAATAGAAAATAGAATAGATAGACTAGAATAGAGAATAGAATAGAAAATAGAATAGAACAGAATAGAATTTAGAATAGAATAGAGTAGAAAATATGGAATGAACATAGAATACAATAGAAAATAGAATACAGTAGAATAGAGGTAGTCCTCAGCTTACAACAGTTCATTTAGTGACTGCTCAAAGTTACAACGGCACTGAAAGAAGTGAAATATGACCATTTTTCACGCTTATGACCATTGCAGCGTCCCCATGGTCACGTGATCAAAACCAGATTCCCGTAACAACCATGTCCCTGACTGCAGTGGTTCACTTAACAACCGAGCAAGAAAGGCCGTAAAATGAGGCAAAACTCACTTAACACAAGTGTCTCATTTAGCAACAGAAATTTTGGGCTCAATTGAGGTCCAAAGTCAAGGACTCCCTGTACGAGTTTTGGATCTGGCTCCGTTGTATGTTGGGATTACTGTCATTTAGCAGCAGAGATAAGTCAACTTGGCCTCTCCCCAAATGTTTTTCACATTGGAGATCACTAAATTATAATTATATAGGCAAATGTGATCCACCCAGACCTGGGAACAGAATAAAAGGCGCAGCAAGAATTTTTCAGGGAAGGAAGGCCGGGGTGGCTGGGGCTGAAGCATCTGCCGATTGCTGGAGGGGTTAAAATGTGTCCCTCAAAAATTAGAGAGGGGCTTGGAGGAAAAGGACAGAAGGAGAAATAGAAAATAGAATAGAATAGAATTTAGAACAGAGAATAGAGAATAGAATAGAATAGAATAGAATAGAATAGAATAGAATAGAATAGAATAGAATAGAATAGGAATAGAATATAGAATATAGAATATAGAATAGAATAGAAACTAGAATGACCGGTCCTTGCTTTATGACTGGTTGCTTTCAGGGTTATGACCGATCTCCCGAGTGCTACTTAGGATCTGTTTTCAAAGTTCCAAAATCTTCCCATGGTCCCGTAATCAACCCTTGGGAACTGGGTCACATTTTAGGGCTATTTGCAGTCATGTGACCCCGATTTTCGTGGTGTTTGGTTTTGGGTGTTTACTTCTGGTTTACGGCCAAAAAAAAAAAAAAAACGCCCATTGGGGGAAACAGACTTGTTTAACGACTGTGGAATTCACTTAAAATAAATGTGTTTTTTTTTAAATCATAGTAAGAGAGAACCTTGTAATTCTGCTTATATTTACTGCACTGGAAATTGGAAGCTGCTCCTTTCTATGTATTTTCATTATTTTTTCAGCACTTTTGCTTCCCTTCTTTTTCTACCACCATCTCTCTTTTTTCCTTCTTTCCTTCTCTTCCTCCCTCCGTTCCTTCATTCCTTTACCCCAATCTAACCTAACCTCTCTCCTTCCTTCCCCTTCCTCCCTTCTTTTCTTTTGTTCTTTCTTTGTTTCCTTCTCTTCCTTTCTCTTTCTTTCTCTCTCTCTCTTCCTTCTTTTTCTTTCTTTCCTTCCTTCTTCCTTCCTTTTTCATTCTCTTTCCTCCCTCCCTCTTTCTTCTTTCTTTCCTTTTCTTTCTCTTTCTGTCTTTCTCTCTCTCTTTCTCTTTCCTTCCCTTTCTTTCCATCCCTTTCCTTTTCTTCCTCTTTCTTTTTTCCTTCCTTCTTTCTCTCTCTTTATCCTTCTTTCCCTTTCCTTCCCTTTCTTTCCCTTTCTCTCCTTCCATTTCCTTTCCTTTCCTCTCTCCTTCCTTCCTTCCTTCCTTCCTTCCTTCCTTCCTTCCTTCCTTCCTTCCTTCCTTCCTTCCTTCCTTCCTTCCTTTCTTTCTTTCTTTCTTTCTTTCTTTCTTTCTTTCTTTCTTCTCTGTTTTTCCTATTTATTAGTCTGGGTTTGTTTTTATCCCCTTGGTAAAACTTATAATTAAAGGATCTTCAAAAGGACCCAGACTCAACTAAAGATATCTGTTGCAACCAGATACCTGTCTTGCAATTCAAGGCCCTGCAGCCCCCCTTCCCTGCCTAGCCCAGCATAGGCATAGGAGGTTTTTCTGGGTGGTGTTTACTCATTCCTGGTACCCAGGAACCTTTCCTTCTTCGGCCCAACATGCAGCTGAGCCGTGGGCACCCACATGCAATGGGGGGGGGGGGCTCCACCAATCCCTGCCACCCATTGCTTCTCTCAGCCAATCAGCATCTTGGCACCCGATGAAGAAGACGTCAGAGAGAAAGTGCAACGTGTGGTTCTCCTCTTACACTCTCCTTTCCTAGTAATCACACACGCACACACACACACACACACACACACACACACACACACACACCAGTTCTGCGTAGCATCATTCTCCTGCTTTGGCTGAGCACCAGGGCTCCTGTGCCACCCCTAAGGAGGGCAGAGAGCGGAGAAGACCCTCTGGGACTCCTGCTGAGCAGGGGGTTGGACTAGATGACCTCCCAAAGTGCCCCCCCCACTACATTCTGTCTTCTCTACCTTCTGTAAGAAAGCACACTTTCACCCTTTGAAGATTGTTCAGTGGGCAAGGTGTTGTCCCCTTTTGCTCGGGAAGCCAGTTTGACTCAACCGTGGCAACCTACACCAGAGGTCTTCAAACTTGGCAACTTCAAGAGATGTGGGACTTCCAACTCCCAGAATTCCCCAGCCAGCCTAGTCCGCATCTCTTAAAGTTGCCAAGGTTGAGACCGACTGGCCTGTGGCTCTTCAGAGCCTTTGATCCTCTGACTTTCAAGCCACAAATAAGTCACCGGATTTTTTGCAAAGCAAGACAATAGCTGGCAGAAATGCCAAAAAAAACCCTCCAATTTCTTTAAATAAGGATATGGATATGGTGTAGGGCGGAAGTCCCCAAACTTGACAACTTTATGCTATGCTGGCTGGAGAATTTTGGGAGTTGAAGTCCACAATTCTTAAAGTTGCCAAGTTTGAAGACCTCTGGTGTAGGGTCTGCTTGGGTGGGTGAGGGTTGGACTAGATGACCTACAAGGTCCCTTCCAATTCTGTTAATCTGTATCTGTATCTGAAAAATAAGGATATTTCCTTTTTTTCAACTTGAATCCAAGATCTTCCCAAGAGGCAGGAATGGCTCCCCTCTGTCTTTCAAACTCTGGCTATAAACTTCTCCAAAGTATTTCTGGCTTTTGAACCGGCGGTTAATGACCCTGGGAGCTTCTACTCGAAATGCAGGAAGGCTCATAAATCAAGTGTCTGTCTGGAAGGGAACAATCAACAACCTCAGTGCCAAACAGCCTCCAGAGGCCCAAGGAATCACTGACTCATGAATGTGCCAACAGCAAGAATTAGTTAACAAGCCTGGATGGTTTATAGAGTTAAAATCATGGTCTAGCCATGACTGACATCAAAAGGAAGCAAGGTGAATTATAGATTATTCAGATTAACAGAGTTGGAAGGGACCCTGTAGGTCATCTGGTCCAACCCCCAGCCCAATGGATGGACAAGCCAACATCCCAAAATGCTGGCTTGGGAATTCTGGGAGTTGAACTTTTATATATCTTAAAGCAGGCTGAGTGGGGAAGTCTGGGAGTTGAAGTCCACCCATCTTAAATAGGGTGTCCTTCTTGAACAGGGAGTGGGACTAGGTTAACAGATTAACCGAAAGGGACCTTGTAGGTCATCTAGTCCAACCCCCTGCCCAAGCAGGAGACCCTATACCATTTGTGACTGGTGGAAGTCCAGTCTCTTCTTGAAAGCTTCCCACAACTTCCAAAGGCAACTTCTGTTCCATGGGTGGATTGTTCTCACTGTCAGAAAGTTTCTCCTTGTTTCCAGGTTGAATCTCTCCTTTGTTTAGTTTCCATCCATTCTTCCTTGTCTGGCCTTCGGGGGGGCTTTAGAAAATAGCTTGACCCCCTTCCTCCTCTCTGTGGCAGCCCCTCAAATATCGGAAGGCTGCTCTCCTGTCTCCCCTGGTCCTTCCCTTCCCTAGACTACCTAGGCCCATTTCCTGCAGCTGTTCATTGTATGTTTTAGCCTCCAGTCTGTAGATGACATACAATGTTCCTTCCAACTCCTATTCTATTCTATTCTATTCTGTTCTGTTCTGTTCTGTTCTATTCTATTCTATTCTATTCTATTCTATTCTATTCTATTCTATTCTATTTTATTTTTATTTTTATTTCTCTTCTACTTCTATTTTTACTTCTATTTCTATTCTACTTCTATTTCTATTCTACTTCTACTTCTATTCTTTCCACTCTTCTCTTCTTTTTACTATTCTGTTCTGTTCTATTCTGTTCCAATCCATTCCATATTCTATCCTATCCTATCCCATTCCATCCTATTCTCTATTCTATTCTATTCTATTCCTTCCAATATTTATTCTATCCTATCCTATCCTAGTCTCTATTCTATTCTTTATTTCAATATTCTATCCCTTTATTTCCATATTCTATCCTATCCTATCCCATTCCATCCTATTCTCTATTCTATTCTATTCTATTCTATTCTATTCCTTCCAATATTTATTCTATCCTATCCTATCCTATCCTATCCTATCCTATCCTAGTCTCTATTCTATTCTTTATTTCAATATTCTATTCTATCCTATTCTATTCTATTCCTATTTTATTTCTATTTCTCTTATACTTCTACTTCTATTTCTACTTCTATTTCTATTTCTATTTCTACTCTACTTCTACTTCTATTCTTTCTACTCTTCTCTTCTGTTTACTATTCTGTTCTGTTCTGTTCTGTTCTGTTCTATTCTATTCTATTCTGTTCTGTTCTATTCTGTTCCATTCCATTCCATATTCTATCCTATCCTATCCTATCCCATTCCATCCTATTCTCTATTCTATTCCTATTTTATTTTTATTTCTCTTCTACTTCTATTTCTATTTCTACTCTACTTCTACTTCTATTCTTTCCACTCTTCTGTTTACTATTCTGTTCTGTTCTGTTCTGTTCCATTCCATTCCATATTATATCCTATCCTATCCCATTCCATCCTATTCTCTATTCTATTCTATTCCTTCCAATATTTATCCTATCCTATCCTATCCTATCCTATCCTATCCTATCCTATCCTATCCTATCCTATCCTATCCTATCCTATCCTATCCTATCCTAGTCTCTATTCTATATTTCAATATTCTATTCTATTCTATTCTATTCTATTCTATTCTATTCTATTCTATTCTATTCTATTCTATTCTATTCTATTCTATTCTATTCTATTCTATTCTATTCTATTCTATTCTAATTCTTATTCTACTCTGCATTTTCTTCTCTTCTAGTATCACGCCACCTGGGTAATTCTGAGCATTAAAACCATCTTAAAGGAGGCTGGGTGGGGAATCCTGCTGAAATCCCCCCATCTTAAAACATGCTGGCTGGGGAATTCTAGGAGTTGAAGTCCACCCACTTAAAGCAAGCTGGCTGGGGAATTCAGGAGTTCTTCCTAATGGTGGAAAATGCTCCTTGTAGTAGTGTTCTTCCTCTTCTGGGCTCGAGTTGAAGAGGGAAGGTTGAGAACCATGAGCAGCTGCAGATGTTGGAGAGAGAGATGGCACCTCGGTGAAGGGGGGGGGGAAGGGAAATCAGCCCAGTCACCTCTGTCTCTGGCCCTGGCTGTGTTGCTGAGTTAACTCTTTTTATGGATTTGAATCCTCGGCTGACCGAACAGGCACCTGCTAGTCGGGGCAGTAATACATGTGGGCGCATGTATAATTTGGTACTTATTCCTTTACTAGCTGGATACCCACGCTTCACTATGAAACTATGTGGCCGGGCTTAGTTTGGGGGGAAAAAAATAAGAGGGAAAATTTGTTCCTCTGCCTACCAGCATCCATCGGTATTCATCTGACTAGCATCCTATCAGTGGGTGAGAGAGCTGAGGGCTGTTTGGAAACTGAAACAATATTTACTGTGTGAGCAAGGAGGAGACAGCAAGGAGCCTGGGTGTGGCTTAGCTCAACTGTTGTGTACTAAAGCTGCTTGGTGCTCTGAAACTGAAACTCTTCTGCTTGTGTTTTGTATTTGGAAGAGATTTCTTTTCAGGTGGGGAGGGGGAGTAGAACTCCTTAGCATCAGAGTGTGTTAATCATAATAATACAGGAAATGCTAATACTCTGATGGTCATTTGGAAAAATCCTTCCTTAGTGAGCACCTAGAAGCCAAGAGGAACCTATGTGCCAGATTTCAAGTTTGTAGGCTTTACGGTTCTGGAGATTTTGTGATGATGTGTGAGTGGCATTTCATTTTTATATAGATAGATTTGTTCGTTTGGTTTATTTATTTACTTCCGTACTTGTCATGTTTGTCATGTTTATGTTTATATGAGAGGTGGAGAGCTGCATGCAAGGTAATTTCATTTTAATGTATGCTGGTTAGTGTACCTTCAAAGGGACAATAAAGTTATTCTAAGTCCTAAGTCTAAGTCAGATGAGTTGATTCGCGAATGAGTGCATGCACACAACTGGTGAGCAATTATTCCTCCTACTCACCCCACCCCCATCTTAAAGCTGACAGTTTACTCTCCTCCCCCTGTTGGAAGTTAGCACCCTCCCCTCTCCTAGAAAAATGAAATATCCTAGGAAATACTAAAAAGGCAGAATATTTCCCCTAAAAAGAGAAGTAGAAACTCAGAAACAGAAACTTCCCTCAGAAGCAGAAGCTCAGGCCCCACCTATCAATGGGCGGGCCATTAAAGCCTGGGCCAGAGTATTCTACATAACAAAGATCTACTCCAGTTAGAGTTATAATAGGAATGGCCAAAAGCCCTTTCATTACATCATCATCTAGCAAGGCTCAACCAAAGCCTAGGACTCAGGACAGCCTACAGAGTTGCCCCTGCATGGCCCCACGGGAATCTGGTATCCAATCAGAATACAAACTCAAATTCAAATCTCAACAGAGGGTATAAAACCAAGGGATTCTCAGCATCTCTGCCCTTTTCCTTCTTTCTTCACCCAAGGCATGTGGTCCTGTGCACCATTAAACCATCTTCCCAAACAGCCTCCGTGTTTCCGGTGTCTTTTTCCCCACCCCAGAAGGATAATTCTTCCAACACCCCCCAAAAAACCAGCTGATCGTGTTGTGTACATGCAGCACAATTAATCCATGATTTATGATTGTTCAATTAGCCACCGTTTCAAGTTATGATGTCGCTTAAACAGTGACTTAGCGCCAGTCCCTGCACCACATGATCGGGGTCCGGATGCCTGACGGCTGTCTTGCATTTATGATGGGGGGTGGGGGTGGCGGCATCCTGGGGTCATGTGACTGCCATTTGAGACCTTCCCAAACAGCTCCCGGCAAGCAACGTCAATGGGGAATACAGAATAAGAGAGTTGGAAGGGACCTTTGAGGTCTTCTAGTCCAACCCCCGGCTCAAGCAGGAAACCCTGTCATTCCAGACAAATGGATGTCCAATCTCGTCTTGAAAACCTCCAGTGATTGAGCAGATCCAAGTTGCAGATCATCGTCGCAGGATGTTTTGTTCATCACTGCAGCAAAAATGGGCCAATCACCTGGAGTCTGGGAGTTCTAGTCCTGTCCTAGCCATGAAAGCCAATTGGGTGACTTTAGGCCAATCACCAGGAATCTGGGAGTTCTAGTCCTGTCCTAGCCATGAAAGCCAATTGGGTGACTTTGGGCCAATCACCAGGAATCTGGGAGTTCTAGTCCTGTCCTAGCCATGAAAGCCAATTGGGTGACTTTGGGCCAATCACCAGGAATCTGGGAGTTCTAGTCCTGTCCTAGCCATGAAAGCCAATTGGGTGACTTGGGGCCAATCACCTGGAGTCTGGGAGTTCTAGTCCTGTCCTAGCCATGAAAGCCAATTGGGTGACTTTGGGCCAATCACCAGGAATCTGGGAGTTCTAGTCCTGTCCTAGCCATGAAAGCCAATTGGGTGACTTTGGGCCAATCACCAGGAATCTGGGAGTTCTAGTCCTGTCCTAGCCATGAAAGCCAATTGGGTGACTTTAGGCCAATCACCTGGAGTCTGGGAGTTCTAGTCCTGTCCTAGCCATGAAAGCCAATTGGGTGACTTTAGGCCAATCACCTGGAGTCTGGGAGTTGTAGTCCCACCTTAGGCATGAAAGCCAATTGGGTGACTTTGGGCCAATCACCAGGAATCTGGGAGTTCTAGTCCTGTCCTAGCCATGAAAGCCAATTGGGTGACTTTAGGCCAATCACCAGGAATCTGGGAGTTCTAGTCCTGTCCTAGCCATGAAAGCCAATTGGGTGACTTTAGGCCAATCACCAGGAATCTGGGAGTTCTAGTCCTGTCCTAGCCATGAAAGCCAATTGGGTGACTTTAGGCCAATCACCAGGAATCTGGGAGTTCTAGTCCTGTCCTAGCCATGAAAGCCAATTGGGTGACTTTAGGCCAATCACCAGGACACAGGAATCTGGGAGTTCTAGTCCTGTCCTAGCCATGAAAGCCAATTGGGTGACTTTGGGCCAATCACCAGGAATCTGGGAGTTCTAGTCCTGTCCTAGCCATGAAAGCCAATTGGGTGACTTGGGGCCAATCACCTGGAGTCTGGGAGTTCTAGTCCTGTCCTAGCCATGAAAGCCAATTGGGTGACTTTGGGCCAATCACCAGGAATCTGGGAGTTCTAGTCCTGTCCTAGCCATGAAAGCCAATTGGGTGACTTGGGGCCAATCACCAGGAATCTGGGAGTTCTAGTCCTGTCCTAGCCATGAAAGCCAATTGGGTGACTTTGGGCCAATCACCAGGAATCTGGGAGTTCTAGTCCTGTCCTAGCCATGAAAGCCAATTGGGTGACTTGGGGCCAATCACCTGGAGTCTGGGAGTTCTAGTCCTGTCCTAGCCATGAAAGCCAATTGGGTGACTTTGGGCCAATCACCAGGAATCTGGGAGTTCTAGTCCTGTCCTAGCCATGAAAGCCAATTGGGTGACTTGGGGCCAATCACCTGGAGTCTGGGAGTTCTAGTCCTGTCCTAGCCATGAAAGCCAATTGGGTGACTTTGGGCCAATCACCAGGAATCTGGGAGTTCTAGTCCTGTCCTAGCCATGAAAGCCAATTGGGTGACTTTAGGCCAATCACCTGGAGTCTGGGAGTTCTAGTCCTGTCCTAGCCATGAAAGCCAATTGGGTGACTTTGGGCCAATCACCAGGAATCTGGGAGTTCTAGTCCTGTCCTAGCCATGAAAGCCAATTGGGTGACTTTGGGCCAATCACCAGGAATCTGGGAGTTCTAGTCCTGTCCTAGCCATGAAAGCCAATTGGGTGACTTTGGGCCAATCACCAGGAATCTGGGAGTTCTAGTCCTGTCCTAGCCATGAAAGCCAATTGGGTGACTTTGGGCCAATCACCAGGAATCTGGGAGTTCTAGTCCTGTCCTAGCCATGAAAGCCAATTGGGTGACTTTGGGCCAATCACCAGGAATCTGGGAGTTCTAGTCCTGTCCTAGCCATGAAAGCCAATTGGGTGACTTTAGGCCAATCACCAGGAGTCTGGGAGTTCTAGTCCTGTCCTAGCCATGAAAGCCAATTGGGTGACTTTGGGCCAATCACCAGGAATCTGGGAGTTCTAGTCCTGTCCTAGCCATGAAAGCCAATTGGGTGACTTGGGGCCAATCACCAGGAATCTGGGAGTTCTAGTCCTGTCCTAGCCATGAAAGCCAATTGGGTGACTTTGGGCCAATCACCAGGAATCTGGGAGTTCTAGTCCTGTCCTAGCCATGAAAGCCAATTGGGTGACTTGGGGCCAATCACCTGGAGTCTGGGAGTTCTAGTCCTGTCCTAGCCATGAAAGCCAATTGGGTGACTTTGGGCCAATCACCAGGAATCTGGGAGTTCTAGTCCTGTCCTAGCCATGAAAGCCAATTGGGTGACTTTGGGCCAATCACCAGGAATCTGGGAGTTCTAGTCCTGTCCTAGCCATGAAAGCCAATTGGGTGACTTGGGGCCAATCACCTGGAGTCTGGGAGTTCTAGTCCTGTCCTAGCCATGAAAGCCAATTGGGTGACTTTGGGCCAATCACCAGGAATCTGGGAGTTCTAGTCCTGTCCTAGCCATGAAAGCCAATTGGGTGACTTTGGGCCAATCACCTGGAGTCTGGGAGTTCTAGTCCTGTCCTAGCCATGAAAGCCAATTGGGTGACTTTGGGCCAATCACCAGGAATCTGGGAGTTCTAGTCCTGTCCTAGCCATGAAAGCCAATTGGGTGACTTGGGGCCAATCACCTGGAGTCTGGGAGTTGTAGTCCCACCTTAGGCATGAAAGCCAATTGGGTGACTTTGGGCCAATCACCAGGAATCTGGGAGTTCTAGTCCTGTCCTAGCCATGAAAGCCAATTGGGTGACTTTAGGCCAATCACCTGGAGTCTGGGAGTTCTAGTCCTGTCCTAGCCATGAAAGCCAATTGGGTGACTTTGGGCCAATCACCAGGAATCTGGGAGTTCTAGTCCTGTCCTAGCCATGAAAGCCAATTGGGTGACTTTGGGCCAATCACCAGGAAACTGGGAGTTGTAGTCCTGTCCTAGCCATGAAAGCCAATTGGGTGACTTTGGGCCAATCACCAGGAAACTGGGAGTTGTAGTCCTGTCCTAGCCATGAAAGCCAATTGGGTGACTTTGGGCCAATCACCAGGAAACTGGGAGTTGTAGTCCCACCTTAGTCATGAAAGCCAACTGGGTGACTTTTAGGTCAGCCACTCCCTCTTGACCCAACCCACTTCACAGGATTGTTGTTGTGGGGAAAATAACCATAAAAGGCAATGTATTTGCCAACTTGTGGTGTTCAAAAAAATAACCAACTTGAGTTTTTAAAAAAAAAAAAAGGCAGGATATAAATAAACAAATGAAAACAAAACAACACTATGAGACGAGTACAAGAAAACCTTCCCATCACCGAAATGTTTTTCCCTTGGGAAGGATTGCTTGTTTCCGAAGCACTTGATGCATTTGAGGGGGGGGGCTTCCCTAAAAGGATGGGCGATTGTGCTTTTCCAACGTTGCATAAATGAAATCAACGGACCCGCCACCCCACCTTACCCAACTGAATAGCAGCCCCACCTGCCGTGGGGCTCAGGCCAGTGTCACAGCCTCTGCGGAACGGATGCCAAACACACAGTAGAAAAACACCATTGTCGTTGCCATGTCGTGCTTTCAGCGTTTAGCCCTGGGATTTATGTCTCTGGATGTATGTGTGTGTGGTGTGTGTGTGTGTGTGTGTGTGTGTGTGTATTTTAACCAGCTGCAGAGCCAAGCTGCACCCTTCCACCTGCCCCGGTCAAAGCAGGAGGCGAAGCTAAAGGCAGCCAAGCAACCAAGCAACACAACCATGAAAGGCCTGTTTGTGTGTTTGCCTGTGTGTGTGTGTGTATGTGTGTGTGTGTGTGTGTCCTGGCTGATCAGGACAGCAGGAGATAACAAGGAGATATTGAATTGCACTGCAAGCTACTTAGGTGCCATATGTTTTTTCAAGGGCTGCATTTGTCTTTTTTTAAAAAAAATCAAAACAAAGGTTAAAAATCACTTTGCAGGATGATGGAAAACAACACAACATGAACCTTTTTTTTTTTAGGTATTAGTGGAGCCTCGAAATGAGCAACCATTGAAAAAGCAGAATCTGACATACAACCATTTAAATCCCTCTTCATTTTTCTACCTTAAAATGTTTCTCTAAAAAGGAGTTTGGCTGTTGTTCATGTAGGTTACATTTTATTGTTCCTGAATTGATATGGCTATCAACAATAGATCTCAGTCGATCAGCAATGGATCATCAGTCTTGATCTGCTAACGGCAATTCTCTCTCTGTCCATGTCAGGGTTTTTTCAAACTTAGCCACGTTAAGATGGGTGGACTGGACTTCAACTAAGTCCACCATCTTCAGGCATGTTGGCTGGGAAATTCTGGGAGTTGAAGTCCTCCCATCTTAAAGTTTCCAAGTTTGGAGACCTCTGGTCTACATGGAAGAAAGCCACATTGGGAGGTTCCTCCAAAGGAAACGAGGACTGCATTTTTTTTGGCAGGCCAAGACCAGTTGTAACTAGCTCCTTCTTGTTTCCAGACCCAAGGGGACCACAAAACAACGATACTGCCGCAATAACCATAGAAAGTCAGGGAGTTAAACAGCGTCCCTTCCCCCTCCCAGAGGCAGCAGATACCTCACCACGAGTGCAGCTGGGATTTGAAGATCGTAGTCCTAAGAGGAAGAAGAAGAAGGGCTTCGTTCCAGTGGCTCTAAAGCAGGAAAGTTTGGGGTGGAATCGGAGATGGAAAAAAATCGGTTCCCCCTCCCTGGGAGAGGAAAAAGGGGAGGAAGGAAGGATGGAGCTTCCTATGGAAAGTCCAGCTTGGTGGAAAGAACAATGGCTGACCTTTCACCCAGGTGGCATGGCCTGGGGACAAGTTCCCTGCAAACAGCTGAGAGCAACCTTTAGCCCAATTTCTTTCTTTCTTTCTTTCTTTCTTTCTTTCTTTCTTTCTTTCTTTCTTTCTTTCTTTCTTTCTTTCTTCCTTCCTTCCTTCCTTCCTTCCTTCCTTCCTTCCTTCCTTCCTTTCTTTCTTTCTTTCTTTCTTTCTTTCTTTCTTTCTTTCTTTCTTTCTTTCTTTCTTCTTGAATAACAGAAGAGACCTTGAAGGTCTTCTAGTCCATTTGCTATTCTTAACTAACTAGCAATGGAATATCTACAACTTTTGAAGGCAAGCCATTCCACTGGTTAATTGTCTTCAATGCCTGCTTGCCTGCCTGCCTGCCTGCCTTCCTCCCTTCCCTCCCTCTTTCTTTCCCTTCCTTCCTTCCTTCCTCCCTCTCCCCTTCCTTCCTTCCCCTTCCTCCCTCTTTTTCTTTCTTTCTCTTCCTTTCTTTCTCTTTCTTTCTCTTTCCTTCCTTCCCTCCTCCCTCCCTCTCCTTCCTTCCTCTTTCTTTCCCTCCCTTCCTTCCCTCCCTCTTTCTTTTTCTTCCCTCCCTCCCTCTTTCTTTCCCTTCCTTCCCTCCCTCCATCTTTCTTTTCCTTCCTTCCTTCCTCCCTTCCCTCTTTCTTTCCCTTCCTTCCTTCCCTCCTCCCTCTCTCCCTCTCTCCTTCCTTCCTTCCCCTTCCTCCCTCTTTTCTTTCTTTCTCTTTCTTTCTCTTTCTTTCTTTTTCCTTCCTTCCCTCCCTCCCTCTTTCTTTCCCTTCCCTTCCTCCCTCTTTCTTTTCCTTCCTTCCTTCCTCCCTCCCTCTTTCTTTCCCTTTCTTCCTTCCCTCCTCCCTCTCTTCTTCCTTCCTTCCCCTTCCTCCCTCTTTTCTTTCTTTCTCTTCCTTTCTTTTTCCTTTCTTCCCTCCCCCTCTTTCTTTCCCTTCCCTTCTTCGCTCCCTCCCTCCCTCTTTCTTTTCCTTCCTTCCTTCCTCCCTTCCCTCTTTCTTTCCCTTCCTTCCTTCCCTCCTCCCTCTCTCCCTCTCTCCTTCCTTCCTTCCCCTTCCTCCCTCTTTTCTTTCTTTCTCTTTCTTTCTCTTTCTTTCTTTTCCTTCCTTCCCTCCCCCTCTTTCTTTCCCTTCCCTTCTTCGCTCCCTCCCTCTTTCTTTTCCTTCCTTCCTCCCCTCTTCTTTCCCTTCCTTCCTTCCTTCCCTCCCTCTTTCTTTCTCCTCATTCCTTCCCTCCCTCTTTCTTTCCCCTCCTTCCTTCCCTCCTCCCTCCCTCCCTCTCTCCTCCCTCCCTTCCTCCCACATACTATTTTGTGCCACAATAATGCAGTTTGGTCTGTCATAAACAGTGCCACTTTTTGCAAACAAGACTACCCTCCCATACTCTTAAAACCCATGACCTAAACTGGTCCTCCTTTGTCTCCACTGATCCGAACCACTAGGAGCCTCCCAGGAGGAGGGGAGGGGGCTGCTAAGCAGCAGCAGACTCTGCTGAAGCCCCAGGCGGGGAGGTTTATGTGGGGGCCATGTGTGAGGCTGGAATATAAACATTTATTGCAAGTCCGATTTGCTGCCAAGTTCTTGATGGAAAAATGCCAGGGGTCACATGCGCTCCGGAGCTGCAGGTACCTCTGTGGTGGCCACCATTTTATGGACCCAGCTGAACACGTTTCCTTGATCTGTAAAACATTAGCTTGTCCAGGTCCCTCGGTTCACAGGGAATGCAACACGCATGACATGCACAAGGCAGCGTTCTAGGACCAACTCTCTTCATACTCTACATAAACGACCTCTGTGATCATATCAAGAGCAACTGCGTTCTCTTCGCTGACGATGTAAAGCTGTTCAACACCACAGATAATATTGCTACCCTTCAAAAAGATCTTGACTATGTATCAGAATGGTCAAACAAATGGCAACTTCAAATCTCAACAAATATGTCTTACATATTGGCAAAAAAAATAATCAGAAAATAAAATACAGGCTGAATAGTCAAGACCTTGTTGATGATCCAAACTCTGTCAAGGACCTTGGAGTACTCATCTCTAATGATCTAAGTGCTAGAGCCCACTGTAACTATATAGCCAAAAAGGCATTAAGAGTTGTTAACCTAATCTTACGTAGCTTTTTCTCTGGTAATATCACACTACTAACTAGAGCATACAAAACATTTGCTAGACCAATACTCGAATACAGCTCATCAGTCTGGAACCCACATTACATATCTGATATTAACACAGTTGAGAAAGTCCAGAAATATTTCACAAGAAGAGTTCTCCGCTCCTCTACTCGTTGTAGAATATCTTATGCCACCAGACTTAAAATTCTAGACCTAGAAAACCTTGAATTATGCCGTCTTCAGTCTGATCTAAGTATGGTATATAAAATCATACATTGCAATGTCCTACCTGTCAATGAATACTTCAGCTTCAACCATAACAACACAAGAGCAAACAATAGATACAAACTCAAAGTAAACCGCACCAAACTTGATTGCAGGAAATACGACTTCAGCAACAGACTGGTCAACGTCTGGAATACTCTACCTGACTCTGTGGTTTCTTCCCCAAACCCCAAAAACTTTAACCTTAGACTGTCTACTATTGACCTCACCCCTTTCCTAAGAGGTCTGTAGGGGGCGTGCATAATGTGCCATAACCAACGTGCCTACCGTCCCTGTCCTATTGTTTCTTTTTATTTTTCTTATATGTATCCATTTCATGTATTCATAACTATGTATATACTTATACCTATTATCTTGTAAGCGATTGACAAATCAAAATAAATAAAATAAAATAAAAGTTCTCCCAGAAAAGTCACTTCGAAACGCTGTCTTTTGAGGATGACAGAGGTGGCCAATGTCGCATTGTCCTGCAGATGCAACCTCCCTTCATTGGCAGGACATGCTACAACCCAGAATACTTCTCAAACCCAAGCTTGCATTGTCTAAATCAGAGGCCTCCAAACTTGGCAACTTTAAGACTTGTGGACTTCAACTCCCAGAATTCCCCAGCCAGGACCATGGCTGGAGAATTCTGGGAGGTGAAGTCCACCCATCTTAAAGTTGTGACGTTTGAAAAACCCTGAAGTGGACAGAGACAGAATTGCCTTTAGCAGATCAAGGCTGATGATCCACTGCTGATCGACTGAGATCTATTGTTGCTAGCCATATTAATTCAGGAACAATTCAGGAACAATATGCTGGCTGGAGAATTCTGGCAGTAGAAAGCCACAAGTCTTAAAGTTGCCAAGTTTGGGGATCCCTGGTCTAACTGCTGTTAACGTTGATCGCTAAATTACAATGGACACATTTCAGTGAGTGTTTTGAAATCCAAGAAAGAATCTCCTGACAGAACAATTAACCAGCGGAACTTACCTCCTCCTGAAGTTGTGTGTGTTCCATCACCGGAGATTTTAAAGAAGAGATTGGATAACCATTTGATAGAGATGGTGTGAAGTCTCCAGCCTTGAGCAGGGGGTTGGACTAGAAGACCTCTGAGGTCCCTTCCAGCTGTCAACTCGTAAAACATTCCTATGATTGTTTCCGAGTTGCCATGGGGGGGGCGGGAACCTGAAGGAGCAGATCTGCAATTAAAACCAGAAGTGCATTCCACGCTTATCTTACAAAGATTGTAGCTAGGTTACCGGACCTTCTGCCCACGGAAATCCTTCATTGGAGAATCTGATTGATGACACGTGGTGGGGGGGATGTCATATTCCTGGTGGAGACTGACTCTGAGGGCATCCCCTCCCTATCCTAGGGCATGCAGGGAGGAGAGGATAAGGGAGAGACGTGGTCTACTCAGGAGAGGGCCTTGATCCTCTTCATGGGCTGCAGCTGTGACAACTTAATAAGAGGACGGACATGCGTATTGGCAAGCGCTGGAAAGAAAGCATGGAAATATCTCTAGTTTATGGTTCCTCTCTGAGTTTGGTGTCCTTCCCAGCGTGTGTTCTGATATCTGTGGATGTCCTCCAGCCCTTATCTTGCCTGGATATTTGAAGCTTGGAAGTAAAATGAGGGAATAAAAGGGACTTCACCTGTTTTTTGTGACTGTGTTTATTTTGTATCCTACCCTGGGTCATCACAGGGAAATTTACGGTGACTGTAAATTATGTATGTCAGAGTTTGCTTCATACGGGTTAATGGCGGCATGTTGCTCCTAATAAATCTTTTGGATTCGTTTGAAGCTTGGCTCGAGGCTCTTGATTTAATTAGAGCAATCGCCAGAATCCTGACACCAGCCCTATGCTTCTATGTTCTATGAAAAACCATTTTGAGTGTGGTAGATCAAGAGCTGTGCAACCTTTGAACTTCAAAAATAATAATTCTTGGTCTGCAAAACCAACCTATTTTCTCAGGACACTCAATTTCTCTGTGAGAACAAAATAAATAAGATTAACCTTTTCAACTTTTCAATCCGCAGAAGCTTCCAAAAACCACTCTCACTTTCCACAACATCTCAAGGTCATCTGACATTGGAGACATAAAGCCATCAAGACATTCTTGATCAGCCTATCTCAACCTTGGCCAGTTGGACATGGGTGGACGTCAACTCCCAGAAGTCAATATGGGTAGACTTTATGGATGGGTAGACTTCAACTTCCAGAATTATAGAAGGGTGTTTTCAACCTTGACTACTTGGAGTTGGGTGGACTTCAAGTCCCAGAATTCTTACTGACTGGGGACTTCTGGGAGTTGAAGTCTATCTTCAAGTGGTCAAGGTTGAGAAACACTGCTCTAAAATATTTATTTACCGAAGGGATTGAGAAGGAATTCTATGGATGCAACTACGCCAACATGGGATTTGTCTGCAATGCGTGTGTATGCAAGAGGCTGTTACTATTAGGTTACCCCTAGCAAACTGACCTTTGTACACACAATAGCTTCCTGTTGCTCTGATAGGGAAAGTTGTGGAACACAACAAGGCAATAAATCATGGTTGTCCATTCCTTGACTCTACTCATAGATGATGTGTCAAGTGGCTATTTCAAACATGTGCAAGCATGCAGGATTGTACGAGCTCAGGATAGTATTTCAAGGTCTCGAAAACTTCCATGTTTATTTCATATTTAGAGGTCTTGAGCCCCGGGGGCTGAGAAGTTTCGTTTAGTGGTATGGCGGCTTTTGGTTGAGGTTTTTTTCTGCTTTTTTCCACCCTCCCTTTTTTTTTTTTTTTTTTAATAGCTTCACAGTGACTTCTCAGAAAAATAGAAAAGGCATGGAAAGCATGTGCAGAAAATCTCTTATGTGCAGCCTGGCTCTTCATTGGCGTCAGAGGCAACCTCAAAATGGCTGCTCCAAATTCCAGGTTCTTGTTCCGGACAGTGAAGGTTGGCACACGCGGTTTTTGGCAACGTACAACAGTCCTCAACATGTGACCACAGTCGAGCCCGACATTTCCATTCCTAGGCAAGACAGTGATTAAGCAAGTTTTGGGCCCATTTTACGACTTTTCTTGCCAGAGTTGTTAAGTGAATCATGGCAGATGGTTAGGTTAGGAACACGGTCGTTAAACTTGTCAGAAGGTCGCCAAAGGGGGAATCACATAACCCCAGGACACTGCAACTGTCATAATTATGAGTCAGTTGTCAAGCGCCAGAATGTTCATCATGCAACCACGGGGGATGCTGCAATGGTTGGGCGGGGGGTTGGACTAGATGACCTACAAGGTCCCTTCCAACTCTGTTAATCTGTTATGTGTCAGAAATGGTGTAGGGCAGTGGTGGCTAATCTTTTTGGGCTCGTGCCAAAAATTGTGCCCACGCTTGCATGCTCGCGCTCACGTGCACCCAGAAGGCAATGCACGCCCCCCCCAGTCAGCACCCCCTGCTGCCCCCTTAACTGCACTGCAACTCACAGCTGATTTTTGGCTGCTTTGAGGCCTTTTCGGCCTCCCAGAGGCTTGAGGAAGGCTTCTGCAGGCTTCTGCAGGTTTTGCAGGTTTTGCAGGCCGAAAACTAGGCCCATTTCGTCACTTCTGGTATTTCCAGAAAAACAGGAAGTGATGAACTGGGCCTAGTTTTAGGCCTGAAAAGCCAGGAGAAGCCTGCAGAAGCCTTCTTGAAACCTCTGGGAGGCCGAAAAAGGCCTCAAACCGGCTGAAAATCAGCTGTGAGGCAGGCACATGCCCAGTGAGGTAAGTTTGCCTGCAGCTTACATGCCAGCACAAATGGCTCTGTGTGCCACAGGTTTGCCATCCCGGGTATAAGGTCTCCTGCTTGGGCAGGGGGTTGGACTAGATGACATACAAGGTCCCTTCCAACTCTGTTATTCTGGTTGTACATATGAAAAATGGTCATAAGTCCCTGCTTTCACTGTCATTGTAACTTTGCACGGTCACTAACCAAATGGTTGTAAGTCAAGGATTTCCTGTACTCCTGTCAACTAGGGGAGGGCCATTTGACCCCACCCCTCCCAAACAATGGCTTCCCTTAACTACGTCATTCACTTTATGACTGTGGCATCCCCTTAATGACCATTGTAAAAAAAAAGGTCATAAAACCAGTTAGGTCACCCGATGACCAGTTTTGTGATGGTCACAACTTATGACCATAGTTAATAGGCTCATTTACGGTCATAATTCGAGGAGTTCCTGTAGAGCAGAGCAGAGCAGAGCAGAGAAAAATGCTTTTCTTAACTAATGAATCCTGATCTCTTACTGAAAAATCTTCCATCTTGTTGTTTCTTTGACTTTCTGGCATGTTTACTTGGCTACTGTTGTGGCCCGCCAATAGCCAGCGGAGCTGGTGGCAGATTCGAACAGTGAGGAGGTTGGAGAGAAACACGAGCCAGTCCTGGAGTCGGGGGAAGGCTCTGACTAGGGCGCTGCGTCGAGGCAGAGATGGGGCCAGGGCCGTTTGGCAGTTATCAGCTGTCTTCAGAGTTGGAGATTAGTGGGGCAGAAGAACAGCTGGAGCCTGTTTCCAGTGTGTGCATGTGCAGAGCTGCCAGACCAAGGGAACAGCTGAGGAACAAGGGTTGACTTGGGAGTAAAGGCTCAGGTGGACGGTGAATGGCCCCTCCCATAGGGAATAAAAGAGGAGTGAAAGGGGATGGGTGTTTGCAGGAGACAATTAGTTCATTTAATGAGTGTGAAGATTTGTTCCTGACTCCTTGCTAAGTAATTGCTGCTACAGCATGGCATTTGGAAGCTATCGGCCTGGCAACTCTCCAAGCCTGATAAAGGTCTCTAGTTGTAAATCACTCTTGAAAGACTGTTTGCCGGGACTTTGCTGGATGTGAATGAGAGGAATTCACATTAGCCTAATAAAAAAGAGGTTTTTTTTTATTGGGACGAGGAGTGTGCTTTGGGATTTGGGGAAGACTCGGTCAAAACAGCTCCTGAAGGACAGGCCTCACATGAAACTAAGAGCGCAGCTCATCAAGCGTCCTGGCCTGGGGCTTTCCTGGGTCACAGTGTGGGAAAATATTATTAAAAAGGTTTCCGCTTAGAAAAAGAAAAAAAATAAGGCTCTGCAATTATGGTGTTTTTGCTGCCAAGACATCTTAAAAAAAAACACCTGAATATATTCTGGGCCAAAGCGATGCACGTTTGTTTGGCCTCTGCTGCATCATTTCTTTCCCAAAGAGATTTTCAAAATTGCATTATTTATTTATCTGTTTGTTTATTATTACATTTTTATGACACTCATCTTGCCTAGAAGGTGACTCTTGGCAGGTTGCAAGTTACAAAACAAGTAGGAAAATCATTAAAACTTAATCATTAAAATCAGGAGTCTCCAAACTTGGCCGCTTTAAGACTTGTGGACTTGCTGGCTGAGGAATTCTGGGATTTGAAGTGCGTATAAAGTGGCCAATTTTGCAAATGGCCGTTCCGGACCGTTGCAGGATGCAACCAGAGTCTCCCATTTTGGATCGCAGGATATGACAAGCTTGCACAAGTCATCAATGCGAGGATAGGTTGCACAGTTCTGTTTTCCCTCAATGCCATGACTGCGAATGGTTTAGCAGTTGCTAAATGAGGAATAAGCTTAAGGCTACTCTGCCTTCTTGCCTTCTAATGTCCCGGCTGGTTGGTGAGAACTGAAGTCCAACCGTTCTTCAAATTAGTCTTTTGCTTTCAAGCAAAATTATTTCTTATCACATGCAAAATGCTGATTATCACTTCTCCACATTCAGGTGCAGGCAACACAAGTGGGACTCATTATTATTTTATTTTGTATTATTTTTTTAAAACCCCAGGCACCGATCATACCTATTATTCCTTCCTCTCCCTATTTTCCCCACCACAACAATCCTGTGAGGTAGGCTGAGTGAAGAGAGAAAGGCTGTCCAAGTTACCTAACTATTGTTCCTATGGCAGAACTAGAACTCACCGTCTCCTGGTAATTGACCCAAAGTCGCCAGCTGGTTTTATGGCTAAGGTGGAATTAGAACTCACTGTCTACTAGGGATTGGTCCAAAGTCACCTAGCCAGATTTCATGGCTAAAGTGAAACTAGAACTCACTGTCTCCTGGTGATTGGCCCAGGATCACCCAGCCAACTTTCATGGCTAAGGCAGGACTAGAACACACTGTCTCCTGGTGATTCACCCAAAGTCACCCAGCCAGCTTTCATGGCTAAGCAGGACTAGAATTCACCATCTCCTGGTAACTGACCCAAAGTCATCCAGCTGGTTTTATGTTTAAGGGGGAACTAGAGCTAATCTTCTACTAGTGATTGGCCCAAAGTCACCTAGCTAGCTTTCATGGCATAGGCAGGACTAGAATTCACTGTCTCCTGGTGATTGACCCAGCCAGGATCACCCAGCGAACTTTCATGGCTAAAGTGAAACTAGAACTCACTGTCTCCTGGTGATTGGCCCAAAATCACCCAGCGAACTTTCATGGCTAAGGAACAACTAGAACTCACCATCTCCTGGTGCCTTAAGCTTTAGACCAAACTGCAAAATGGGAGCTGCTGGGGGCTCCCCAGTGAAAGAAAATGTCACTCTAACTCCCAAATGCCATTTTTAGCTCCAGAGCATTGGCCTGCTCTGGCCAGCATGCGCTGCGCTGGGTTGTGCTTTGGGCCATGTTTCCACCGCAACCCTCCACATCCTTTCTCCTCCCGGCCTCCCCTTTGCCCCGGTTGGCTCGCAAACCGCCTTCCCCACCTGTCCCGCAGGCTGGCCGTGCCATGGAGTTGATCCAGGGCAGCCTCCATGGCTGAGCTGATCTGGGCGTCAGACGCCTGCTTGGCAGAGGCCGGGCATCGAAGGATATTGGACAAAGGTCACCCTCTCTGTAGCTGCTGAGTCTGTCCCCAGGCAGGGGGCAAGGAGAGGGGGAGAGAGAGAAAGAGAGAGAGAGATCCAGCCTAGAACGAAGGAGAAATTTCCTGACATTTAGAACAATCAATTAGTGGAATGGCTTACCTCCAGAAGCTGTGGGTGCTCCATCACTGGAGGTTGTCCAAATGGCAGAATAACGGAGTTAGAAGGGACCTTGGAGGTCTTCTAGTCCAGCCCCCTGCTCAAGCAGAGGAACCTATACTATTTCAGACAGGTGACTGTCTAGTCTCTTCTTGAAAGCCTGCAGGGATGGAGCACCCACAACTTCTGGTGGCAGACTGTCCCACTGGTTAATTGTTCTCCCCGTCAGGAAATTTATAATTAATTCCAGACCGCTTCTCTCCTTGATGAGTTTCCATCCATCGTTTCTTCTCCTGCCTTCTGGTGCTTTGGAGAATAGCTTGACCCCTTCCTCCTCTTGGTGGCAGCCCCTCAAATACTGGGGGACAGCTATCATGTCCCCCCCCCCCAGCCCTTCTTTTCACTAGACTAGCCAAACCCAATTCTTTTTGCCTCCAGCCTCCTCATCATCTTTGTTGACCAGAAAACCATTTATCTGAAAGGTTCCATGGAGATTGTCAATCATTCATGTCATGGGAGTCCCCAAAAATTGCTTTTCCAAAAGGCAACTGGACTGTCTCCATATTTTTCCTTGCAAACATTTCAATTCTCATCCAAGAACTGAAGAAGCTCCTTGGATGAGAAGCGAAACATTTTCAAGGAAAAACAAAACAACAACAAGGAAGTCCAGTCGCCTTTCGAAAAGCACCTTTGGGAAATTTTTCAGACCTGGTACAGGGTCTCCTGCTTGAGGGGGGGTTAGACTAGAAGACCTCCAAGGTCCCTTCTACCTCTGCTGTCCTGTTATTCTAGGGTTTCCCTGTGGCTGAGAAGAAGCTTACTTAGCCTAACTTCTGATCTGCAGCAGTAGCACCTGCTCTTGTGGCTCAAGGAACAGTCTCAAGGCACAAGAGAGCCCACCTTTCCTGGTGTGTGTGGGTTGCATGGAGACCCTTTGCAACAGGCCCCAAAGGCAGTCAGATTAACCGATCAACAGATTAACAGAGTTGGAAGGGACCTTAGAGGTCTTGTAGTCCAGGCGCAATGGGCCGGGGACCACTGGTGGTCTGCAAGAAAATTTTTGTGGTCCACAGAGAAATGTGCCCCCCCCCAAGCAATTAATCCAGGCTGTGCGGGAACACAAGGCTACGATGCCCACATGGCGCGTGGGAACACAAGGTTTGCACTGCTTGCATTGCGAACAACATGAAGTAGTGAGGGGAGGAGGGAAAAGGCGGGGGGAGAACTTGCCCCACGCGCCTGGCCTGGCCACCGGGCTGCTTCTTTCCGCTTCTTTCTTCTTCTGCTTTTGGCTGCACGCAAGGAAAGTAGCAAAAGTCTTTCTTTCTCTCCCCCAAACTCCGCCAGAAATGAGTCTTTGGGACCCTGCAAGGCCTCCTGCTCCAAGAGGCTGCAAAGACTCATTTCTGGCGGAGTTTGGGGGAGAGAAAGAAAGACTTCTGCTGCTTTTGCTACTTTCCTTGCATGAAGCCAAAAGTCTCTCTCTCCCCTCCCCCCCGCCCCGAGAACGGAGCTGAAGACGGTATCTTGCGATCCCAAGTAAAGAATGATTGATCGGTAGGAAAATGAGGTGGGGAATTTTCCTGCAGACTTTTTTGGGGGGGATTTTCCCAGGGTCTCTGGTCTGCAGGATTTAAAATGATGAGTTTGGTGGTCCCTGAGGTCCAAAAGGTTGGTGACCCCTGATCTAGTCCAACCCCCTGCCCAAGCAGGAGATTCTACACCAGTGGTGGCTAAACTTTTTGGGCTCCTGTGCCAAAAATTTTGTGCGCACTTGTACACTTGCGTGCCAGCACCCAGAAGGTAATTTGCACCCCCCCAAACCCCCTACGCATGTGCGCACAATCCCCACCCACCCACCTCCGCCACCCCCTTACCTGCACTGGGCCTCACAGTTGATTTTCGGCTGATTTGAGGCCTTTTCCAGTATTGACGGAAAAACAGGAAGTGATGAAACAGGCCTAGTTTTCAGCCTGCAGAAGCCTTCCTCAAGCCTCTGGGAGGGTGAAAAAGGCCTCAAACCCGCTGAAAATCAACTGTGAGGCACACACATGCGCAGTGAGGTAAATCTGCCTGCAGCTCGCATGCCGGCACAAATATGTGCCACCTGTGGCACACGTGCCATAGGTTCGCCATCACGGCTCTACACCGATTCTGACAAATGGCAGTCCAGTCTCTTCTTGAAAGCCTCCAGGGATGAAGCTCCCACAACTTCCGAAGGCAACTTCTGTCCCATTGTTGATTGCTCTCACTGTCAGGAAATTCCTCCTGATTTCCAGGTTGAATCTCTCCTTGGTCAGTTTCCATCCATTGCTTCTTGTCTGGCTCTCAGGTGCCTTGAAGAATAGCTTGACCCCCTCCTCCTCCTCTCTGTGGCAGCCCTCAAATATTGGAAGACTGCTATCCTGTCTCCCCTGGTCCTTCTCTTCCCTAGACCAGCCAGGCTCAGTTCCTGCAACCGTTCATCGTATGTTTTAGCCTCCAGTCCCCTCATCATCCTGGTTGCTCTTCTCTGCACTCTTTCCAGAGTCTTGAGATCTTTCTTATAGGGTGTTGTCCAGTCTAAGGAGAAAGAGTTGTTTTGCCAAAGACATGGAATCTCAAATTCTCCTTTTGGAAGAACAATAGCTGAAGACACGTGGACGTCTCTAAATGGTTGAAGATGAACGGCTTCCCTCCAGAAGTTGTGTTTTTCCATCACTGGAGGCTTTTAAGAAGAGCCTCTTGCCTGAAAAGGTATACAGTCTCCTGCTCAAGCGGGGAGGGGGTTAGACTAGAAGACCTCCGAGGTTCCTCCCTGCCTTAGGATTCTATATTCTATGAGACTGGTTTGGCTCGAGGCTCCTCTTAGGCCCCCTTTGCAGCTCAGAATGGAGTTTTGAATGCAGAGCTGGCTCTTGGCTCCCCAAGCGAGATTTCACCGGTTTTGTGGCTTCCACTGTCCTTGTTTACCTTCCTAACAGAGCTGGCAGCTTACCCATATAAACAGTCAGCGGGGGCAGCTCCAGATATTTCTCTCCTTTTATTTGTTTTTTTTTCCCGCTGTTGAGGAACCCACGGAGTGAGTCACTTAATAGCCAGTCACCAAGGTTGTTTCTGAAGGAGAGGAGAGACTGGATGAAAGCAAAAGGGAAACATTACAATTTTCTTGGGGAAAACAGGTGTTTTCTGGCCCAAGACTTTGGAGTCTTGACTCAACAGGCAGCAAACTCGTCTTCTCCTGGTGGGAACTGTAGCCGAATGAATCCAGAAGTTTAAAGTTTGCATCTCCCCAGCTGACGATTTGGAAAGATACTAACTTCTGGCTAATAATTCCACAACATCAGGAGCATTCATTTGAACATCATCCCGCGGCATCAGTCAATTGCAAAAGGGGGCTGTTTTGAGAACAGCTTCCATCCTGAGACCTTGAGCCCCATCAAACCAGAGGTGGTGTTCACCAGGTTCTGACCAGTTCTGGAGAACCGGTAGCGGAAATTGTGAGTAGTTGAGAGAACCAGCCAATCCCACCTCTGACTGGCCCCCATCTCTTCTCTGCCTCTCATTGAGTCCCAGCTGATCAGCTGGGTCTCCTTTGGTTGCCCTGCACAGGAGAATGGAGCTGGAAAGCAGGTTAGTGGGGTGGGGAGGGAAGGGGGATTTTGCAGTAACCTTCCCCTGCCACGCCCACCAAGCCATTTCCCCCAAGCCACGCCCAAAGAACCGGTAGTAAAAAAATAATAATTCCACTACTGCTGATCAAACACCCACATCTGTCTATCCCAGGGAAGGGCTCCAGAGGTGTACAAAAAGGCCAACTCCAGCCTCAACATCTGGCTGACTGTATGACAAGCCATAACAATGGTGCAAGAAATACCATTTGCCTGTGAGCAAGAGCTGGTGAGATATTAAAATAGAGAAAGACCTAGAAAATAAAGACATGACATTGTTCTGGGACTTTAGACTTCCGACAGAAAGGCACCTCCTGCATAGCCTGCCAGACTTAACAATTGATTAAAAAAGACAAAAAGAGTGCGAATAATGGAAGTGGCAGTACCTGGAGAGAAGGCACTGGAGAAAATAATAAAATACAAAAACCTGGAAATAGAAATAGAATGACCGTGGCAAAAGAAAACAAAGGTAGTAGCAATAGTGACAGGCACCTTGAGTGCAATAGCAAAATATCTGGCACATTATTTGAATGCCATCATAATGGACAAATGCAATGCCCGTCAATTGCGAAACAAACTTGGAACAGCTTAAAATCCTGCAATAATATTTGTAATCCCCATCTGCCTATCTCAGGTCCTCGGGGCGAACACAAGAGGTAGACAAAAGTGCCGTAAGATCCTGGCATGGTGTCTCCGCGACACCCTTTGATTTTCGTCTTTTCAACATGGGTTTTTCCAGCAGGACGGCTGCCTTGAGGGGACAGAGCTCCATACAAAGCATGAGCCTTGTGCATTGCTGTTTCCGGATATTGCCAAGGCGTTTGATACCATATCCCATCACACACTGTTTCGTGTCACTGTAGCTGCTGGTCTAACAACTGCCTTGGTGTTGTACCTTCAGCCCCTTTGCGGTCCATAGTTTAACTGGCAGGAACCACTACTCCTTGTGGTCAGGGCGTCCGGCAAGGCAATCCTCTGTCTCCGCTTCTTTTCATCATGGTCGTCGAGGACATTGTCACAGCTCCTCTGCCCAGCGTTGGATAGGACCTCAACGGCCATCGGATTAGCAGTATCGCTTATGCTGATGACCTGGTTCTGTTTGTGGAGGAAGTCCCCCTCGGCTTCAAGAAAAACTACATCTTTTATCCGAAGCCCTTACTCAAGCTGGAATGGCATTCAATGCCAAGAAGTCCCTGGGGCCTCACCATTGCCAGGGATGGAAAGAGAAAGTGCATGGCCCTGTTACCAACCACCTCCGAGTGCGAGGGTGGCAGCATCAACCCTCTTGAGTCAGGGGATTCAGTTCGCTATCTCGGCCTTCAGTTTAACCGGAAGGGCCGCGTGATCCCCAAGCACACTGGCAAATTGGACTCTCTGCTCCAGGAGCTCTTGGGGGCGCCGATAAAGCCGCAACCGTGGATGCTGTTACTACGAACATTCTTGGTGCCCAAATTCATCCATGAGCTCGTACTGGGTCACGCGCACAGGAACACTCTGTGAAAAGTGGACTGTCTGATCCATGCGGCGGTGAGGCTACTTCCATGCACACATCAAAGATGGAGGCCTGGGGCTGCCTTGTTTTTCTACTTCTATCCCGTTGCTCCAGGTGTCATGACTCGAGAAGATAGCATCCCATCCCACCACGCTGTTTCAGATTGTTCAGCGCCAGGATGCATTTGGTCTTCTGCAGTGCCGGATGAGCTGGCCGTGCAGAGTTAACGCTGCTGCCGTCACAACGAAGGCTGAGGCACGGGAGGAGTGGAAGACTACGATCCTGACATCCTTCTACGTTCGGGAGCTGGGGGTCCCCAGGATCGACGCAGCCAGCCACGATTGGCTATTATGCCCCTCCCGAGTGTTCCCCTGCCTGTATCTAAGAGGGATCCAGTTGAGGGGCGGTGTGCTCCCTACGAGATCAAGGAGTGCGCAGGGTGCCGATCGCCAGACCACCGACAAGACTTGTAGGGGAGCCTGCCGGGCCCTGGAGATGACCAACCACGTCCTGCAAGTTTGTGAGATGACGTATGATGCCTCATGTGCACGGCACAACCATGTGGTGTAGCACCTGGATCAATTCCTATGATGGCAGGGCCTCTGTCCGAGTGTCGAGCCCATCATAACATCTGGCCCTTCATTCATTAAACCGGGTTTACTTGTGGAAACGATGAACCGTCTCTGGGTTGTGGATGTCTCCAAAGTGTCCGGTTACCGAATACGGGAGACCTGGGACATCAAGGTCTCCAAATACAGACAGCCTGACCACATCGCCGATATTTACTGTTGGGCCGCTGTTTCCCCTCCTGTCTCGGTGCGCTACCTCCCTGTCATCATTTCTAACCTGGGACTGCTGTATGAACCATCCGGTGCTGGACTACGGACTTTGGGCTTGAGCCGCAGGGACTGCATGGACGTTGGTCTCCTGACCATCGCAGGCTCGCTCAAATGTTACGATGTTTACATGCGTGGAACTGGGAAAGGTTAATTCCGGATCTTGGGTGACATGCGATTAATGACACTGCCATAAACGGCGACTCCACTAGTGTGACCATCTTTAGCGGATTTTCGCTCTCAGAGAGGTTCGCCCCTCTGATAATTTATGATAAATATAGGGGTGGCACGCTCTCATTGGTAATTGTGGGGAAAACCTTTTTGAAATGTTTGAATTGAGATGGGATTTTTGAAATGATGAAATAACAATACGCGATGCAATTGCAAATCTGTCAGATAAAAGTACAAAGCACAATGAATATGAAGGTATGAGAATTATTTAAAGTCAAAAGAAACAGGTCAAGAAATGAACTGAAAATTTATTAAATAAGCTTGAGGAAAGTATTTGAGAAAATTAATAGAAAATATGTAAAGTAATGGAAACTAAATGTGAAAGATGAATATGTAATCAAAGTCATGTTTATATGGGAATGTGAAAACCTGGGATCACGCTGTTCACTAAAAAAAGTTGTTTTTAAGACGTGGAAAACTGAAATTAAACTTTTACAAAGAATAAAATAAAGCCAAATCCAGTCTCAACATCTGACTGATTGCACAATCAGCCATAATAGTAATAATTAACAGTTCAATAGGGCCTTTTGCTCGAGCAGGTTGGACTAGAAGACCTCTAAGGACCCCTCCGGCTCTGTTCTGATTATGATTCTGAGTTGAGCTTGCCTCCAGATGGGGTGGGTGCTCCACCACTGAAGGTTTTCAAGAAGAGACTGAACAGCCACTTGCCTGAAATGGTTACAGGGTCCCCTGCTTGAGCAGGGGGCTGGATTAGAGGACCTTCAAGGTCCCTTCCAACTCTTCGGCTATTCTGTCATTCTGCTGGGAGCTGAGAAACAGCCCCGCCCACCTATCTCACAGCTTCTCCTTGCTCCCTCAACAGCAGATCTGACCGAAGGAAGTCCCAAAATAGGCACAGCTAGAGGAACATTTCCACAAATTCTCTCCTGCGTCCTTTTTTGGGAGCATTCAAATCTCCAGGGATCAATACATCGATTGATTAATGCCTTCCTTCAAGGCCAGGGGAGACCCACGTTCCTCAGGGCAGGCCAGGATGGAGGCTTCACTGGGCCCAGCCTGGTTGCCAGAGTTGGTGCACTCTTCGCTCAAAATCGACTTTCCAATACTGTTACAGGCATTCCTCGACTTACAACCACAACTGAGACCAGAATTAGGGTCACAAGTCGAGGTGGTTTTAACACCAGGTCACCAGGGAAAAGGGGGAGGGGGGGCCTGAAACTGATATAAATTTGTGCACTCGGTCCCTTTGTTCAGCGCCACGATAATTTTGCTTGCTGAAGGGGCATTAAGCGGGGAGTACCTGCATTGGGTTGGCGTGTTGAAGCCGCATCAGGGGGAGAGAAAAGACTAGAAAATAAGTTAGCACTTAGAAAAAAGGATTTGCACAACATACTCAATCCAGGTGGATAAAACACAAATACAATGTGGTTCCAATCGTGGCAACTTTTAAGTCAGGTGGACTTCAACTTCCAGAATCCCCCCAGACAGGAAGCTTTGAGAGGGGTGGATTTCCACCTCCCAGAATTCCCCATCCAGTATGCTTTAAGAGAAGTGAACTTCAAGTCCCAGAACGCCCCCCAGCCAGCAGGCTTTGAAGGGTGGGTTGCATTTCCCAGAATTCCCCAGCCAGCAAACTTGACAGCTTGAAGACTTGTGGAATTCAACTCCCAGAATTCCTCCTCCTCCTCCAGTCATGTTAGCTCAGGAATTCTGGGAGTTGAAGTCCACAAGTCTTAAAAGTTGCCAAGGTTGGGCACCCCTGTAGTAAACCCAAACCAGATTATGTCTTCCTGTGATGGATGACCTACTCCATACACTATGCTGAACCACAAACGCATCCTGGCTTGCTGTGCAAATGGTCCCATTTTGTGCAGGAGAGTCCAAAGAACCGAAAGTAGAGTAGCTACTGGGAGAGTAGCCAAACTGAGACTTCCAAAAGGTTACACAACCACAACAGTATCAGCAGGAGTTCTGTCCAAACGCCCAGTTTATCAGTTAAAATTTACTTTGATTCCCCCACCCCAAAAAAAAACTTATTTGGAATTAATTTACATTTTTACCCCACCCAACCCTTGGTGCCAGGAGTTATGGGTGCATCGCTGGAGGTGAAGACTACTGCATGGTATAACTAGGAGAATAATGGTTATAATTATGATGTAAAATGTATATTCAAAAGAAAACCACATTGTATGAGAAAAATGGTTGCAATCAGGGTGTATAAAACTTATGTATACTTAAAATGAGATTTGATACAACCATACGCTGGCATTGCAGAAATGGAAACGCGATGTATAATAAATGAAAATGTATAATAAAAAAGACCACACAATTATTTGTCCAGAATATCGATCTCTCGCTTGGTTGGGACTAGATGACCTCTGAAGTCCTTTCCAAGAGTGTTGTTATTCTGTTCTTCCTGCCTCCTTGCGCGAGGAAAATTTTTGGAAGGAAACATTGCTGGAAAGATTTGAGGCATAGAATGATTAAAGTGAGATTTTGTTTTCCAGATGTATCTTCCACTTATGGCTGTACTCATTTGCCACTTATCAGGATGTTAAAAACTTCAGACTTTTCAAAGTTAGGGCAGAGCCCACCTCAAAGGGTACTTAAGACCCAGGTTGACCCCCATCCCACCCAAAAACTACTTACAAACTGGTTCCAAAGTTTCAAGCCACTGCAGGACCCCCACATCCGTGTTCCTACACCCTTACAACTGACTGCAGGGACATAGCCCCCATCCTGCTGGGTAGCAAGCCTGACTCACTTAACGTCCTCGGTCAGGGAGAGTAGGGGTTCAAGTTGTTAAGCGAGACCATCTCTTCCCAGGCTCTATTTGGACTGCAATCATTGCGGTCACAGAAAGTGTAAAGAATTACCTGCAAATTAAGTGCTTACATACTTGCATGTGTTTATTTGCACCTGTAAAATTTTGTCCGAAGACACCGATCTTGAGCCACGATCCCCCAAATCAGAACCCAAACACTTGGCAGTTTTAATGTTTTGATAATTTATTAGGAAAAAATGCTTTTTATATACGTCCTAGTTCAACGGTACAAAATATAATTAAAGTTGCAGATAATACAAAAACACAAGCAGAACAAGTGAAACGAAAACACATTTTTAAGGAAGAAAAAAAATAACCAGCACACCCATTTGTGACACACAAAAGTATTTGTGCGGACAAAATCTGGGATGAATTAACACTTTGGCAATGCAGTGCAGTCATTTCAAGTGCATTTTTTTGTTTATTGACTGGGAGAACAAAACACACAAAGTCAACACACAAAGTCATTAGGGAGTGTCGCAGGATAGCCAGTGACCAAAAATAAATACTTTTCCATGAGGCTTTTCTTGAAATCTTGAAGCTCTTGCCATGGATTATCTCTGCGTACATTCATTTATTTTTTGAAATGCAGATTTTCTGGCACCCCTTTGACACGAGCATTTTTGGTCTCTCCTGAGGCCCCTGGAAAGGGTGGGTGGGGGGTTCAACGGGGCTGCTGAACCTCCTTCCTCCTCCCACCTATGACCTCCCACCTCAAACCTGCCACTCAATCTACCCCCACCCTACCTCTGAACAAGAACACCTAACACTTATCCCCACCTATCAAGGAGATCCCTAGGCAAAACAGGGATTTCTCCCTTGCTAACAGGTGGGGTTTGCTTAACAGGTTTATAGACAAAAGGAAAAAATACAGGATTTAAGTGCTATAAAAAACAACAACTCGGAGGACCCAAGTCGTTATTCCCTTGCATTGTTTAATAAGCTCTACAGAATATTTTTTATTTCTTACAGATTTAGGCTCTTCTGCCTTCGGATGCCTCGCGGTTTATTGCTTGTACAGCGTTTCCCCACACTCCTCTCCTCCTTTGCTTCTCTCGCCTCTTCTCCCATCTCCAGAGGCTGGTGAGAAGGAAGCCCACTCCTCACCACCTCTTCTTCCAGCCTCCGATCCCCTTTTCTTCCTGGCCACCCTTCCCCTCCTGACATGCTCTTTTCCTTTCCAAGGCTGGTGGGGTTTAAAAAAAAAAGGGCTGAAAAAAAACCCAGCCCCCACCAATATGAGCAGCTCAAGAAATTCTCCCCTATATCAAAACCCTCCAGGCCAGATTCCCTTCTGCACCATCAACAGCAGAACGTCACACACCACCTACAAAATTGTAGAGCGGTAGGACATTCTCACATCCCGACTACCAAGCCCCCAAAACTTTTTGAGTCTTCCTCCCCCTTTTCCTTGTCAAGGAGGGGCCAAAACAATGAGACAATCAGGGTTTTTCTTCCAAGAAGCTGCCTCTTAACACCCCCCACAATCGCATCAGCACCAGTCAAACTGGGGGCACATGCTCTGCGCGAAGGGCTTTGAGGAAGGAAACGGCCCCCTCCCCTCTCATACATGCCCCCCATTTTTTTGGTCAACTGGAACACAGGTGGGCTAAGGCACTAGGAAGTCGGTTTCGGCTCCTCCGCAGCTGACTTTTGTTTCCTGAGAGGTCAAATTTGACAACCTGGAAGGTGTTTTTTTCCCTGTGCCTTTTCTTCTGCTGAGTGCAGAATTGCTACCCAGGGCAATTTTTTTTAAAAAAAAAAAAAAAGTCCAGAAAGAAGCTGGATAAAAATCACAGCCACACCGGAGTTTCCTTCCGCGTTCACTGGACAATGTTGTTGTTCAGAGTGCAAGGATCGATCTGGGGAAAAAAGGGAGACGTGTAAAACGGAGATGAAATAAATATGCTTCTTTGTGCAAGCTAAAAAGATCTAAGAGGTTTCTTAAGAAGAGGCTGGACAGTCGCCTGTCTGGAACGGTCTAGGGTCTCCTGCTTGAGCAGGGGGGGCTGGACTAGTAGACCTCTGAGGTCCCTTCCAGCTCTATTGATTGAACGAACTCACAACGGAAAGACCCTGCTGCTTACAAGACCCGAGGGTAGTAGCCCCTCCCCAATTCCCTTCAGAAGCAGCCCTCACCTCTGTGTAGGTTGGTGGCGGCATGAATTTGAACTCGGGAGCGTACATGAAGATGGGGCTGTCGAAAGAATTGTCCAGCTCATCCAAGAGAGGAGTTGTGGGGCTCTCGATCCGGTGGTCTTCGGGGATGATATCCAGATAGCATGGAGGTGCTAGAGGGGAAGAGAGCAAAGGTCAGTTCTGGAAGGTCAAGGGGGGCCCGCAGAGGACATCGCAAGGTTGGACACCCCTGGTTTAGATCCTTTGAAGCGCAGCAAGAGGCTGCTCTGCAACTACAAAACCCATCAGAGAGAAGGCGGCTCATATGGTGGTAGGTAGAGGTTCCTCAGATGGCCCCACCACCATCACACAAGCCCACCTCCAACAGAGGTAGGTGCGGAGACTGCCCTTCCTTCCTCCCCCTGGACATGGGAAGCAGGCGGGACTTAAAAGGACCTCGGAGAGGCTTCCTCACCTTCTGGCGCATCGGGGATGTTGAGGTCCACCCAACTCATCTCGGAGCTGGTCTGGCTGGCCATGCTGGAATTGCGGCTGCCAAAGCTGGACTTGTTGCCAATGACCAGGGGCAACTCCAGGATGATCTTCTTGGAGCCGGGGACGCTGACGTAGATCTATGGAAGGGGCAAGAGGAACACGGGTGAGGGGGCTTTGCTTGGTGGAAAAGCCACACCTGGTTAAGGGGCTCCTTCCTCCAAAGTTTAATCCCACAGGCAGTCAAAACAGGGTCACTGGAGCACGTCCTTGGAGGAAAGTGGCTTAGGCCCTGGGCTTTAGGCTCTGGGGCCAAACCAGAGCCAGTTTGAAGCTGGACAGGAATTAAAAACTGGGCCCCGAGGCTTGATCTAAGTGCTTGAAGAGGGCTCTGTGGTTAGCTCCTAGCACTGATGTTAACTAGCTCAAGGGTCTCCTCCAACCTTGGCAACCTTTTAAGACTTGCTGACTTCAACTGGCTTTCCTGGTTGAGGAACTCTGGGAGTTGAAGTCCACAAGTCTTAAAGTTGCCAAGGTTGGACACCCCTGCCTTAGAACACCTGGGCCCCTTTAAGACTTGTGGACTTCAACTCCCAGAATTCCCCAGCCAGCAGAACTTTTAATAGATGATGAGCATGGCTGGCTGGGGGGATTCTGGGAGTTGAAGTCCACAAGTCTTAAAAGTTGCCAAGGTTGGAGAGACCCTTGAGCTAGATGGGCAATGATACCAGCTGCAGGAAAACCAGCAAGCTCAAGACAGCCCCAGGGAGCCCCCCCTTTCACCATCTTCCTCTTCACAATCCCCACTTCCTCTACGAAGACCAGATGAGGTTCCTAGCTGCGTCATGAAACGTCCGCCAGGAAACCAAGCAAGCTCAGAGACCTCACAGATAAAACCCTGAGCTACGAATATCCCCTCTCTCTTCTACTGATTTAACTAGCTCTAACCCGACTTGCAATAGGGCAAGAGTTGTCGGAGCGGGCCTCTTTTGCCTCCAAGGGGGCTCACCTGCAGGAAATACTCCACTCGCAGGATATTGCAGCCCAGAATGGATGGCTTGATCTTCCTGACTCGGAGCGTCTTTCCCCGCCAGGACTCGGACATGCCGGACGTGATGTGGTTGCCTCGGACGCAGGAGAGCTTCTGGGAGAACATCTTGGTCTGCCCATTGGCCAGGTAGGTGTGCTTGGCCACAATGGCTGCCTTGGGCACCACGATCCGGGAGCAGGTGTTCTCAAAGTCGGCATTGATGCAGATGTCATCACCTGGAGGAAGGCAGGGGAGATGATGGTGTTAGACCCTCAAGAGCCCTTAACAGCCTTTGCCCCGAGAAAAGACTCTGTATTCCAGTCACCTATAAATCCCTCAAATTAATTCAATGTTTCCCTGTGAGGTTTTCTAAACAAAACACCCCCAAGATTTCACATTCGAATGCAGATTCTACACAAAAACCTAGATACGTTGTTTATCTATTTAAGGCAAGATTTTTCACTCAAATCAACCCAGATCTACACACACAAAAACCCTAGGTAACCCCCTCCAAAAAAAACCCACCAGTTTTAAACTAAATTTTCACCTAGTGTTTTCCACACTTAACATCCACCCAGAATCTACACAAACACCTAAGATAACAAACGAGCCTTGAACGAAATTTTTACCTATTAAACACATGCAATATAATGTCATGAACATAGAAAAGCTTAAGATTTTGGAATGAAAACACCCAGAATCCCAGACAGAGATCAAAACCCCAGATCTGGACTTAAAAACTCAAGTGTTGGCAACCCTGTTTTTTATCTGCTCCACCTTCAATGGGTGAGCTCAATGAATTTTACCAATAAGGTTAGCAGGTGGGAGGTAAAACGCAGAAGAATTGCCATGCTGCAGGAATCTCACCTTCACAGAATCCTTTGCGGTCAATCCTGGCACTAACAGAGACGTGCCCGTCTGGGATGAACATACAAGAAACTTTCTTCTCCTTTTTGGCAGAGACAGGAGACTGTGGAGAAACAAAATAAAAGTCAAGATACTTGATAACAAGCATCTGATCCACTCTAAATTATGTTCGACTGGATTTTTTTCCTTGCAAACTCTTCCCTAGTCAACTTCCTTCAAGTCATAGTTAGAAACTAATGATCCAGAGACATTCTGCTTTGCTTCCCCTTGGACGCAAGCGATTAACTCCCACCCAAGGAAGTCACTGCACAAGCCCAAAACTTCACCCAAAGTTTGGGAGAAGATTTGCAGAAAAAGACAGAAAAACATCCAGGCATTTAAAGCTGCAAATTCTAACTAATGTAACCCTGGCGCGATTGATGGACAGCAAAGCTCAAAGTAAATCAACAGGGAGATAGTTACCATCAGATCTGGAGTGTTGACGTCAATCTGATCCATCACTTCGAATCGCTTCTTCACCTCTTGGGTTGGGAAGGAGGGGCGATCCAAGGAGGCCTTCACCCAGTAATCCACACAGCCATACTTCCCCTTAAAAGTGGTGCCGAGGGGCCTGAAAGAAACCCAAGCAGGAGGTTAGACAAAGGAGAACAAGGGCCGACCCCCCCATGATGGATGGGGAGGATTTCACACCGATTGATTAAATAGTCTTTAGTTGATCTCTTACTTACCCTTGGGGCAGTTCAAAGTGGAACTTGTATTGGTAGGTGTTTCCAGGTCTCAGCAAAACAGAACCATCTTTATCTAGAAAAATACAAGAAACCAAAGGGATCAGATTTGTGGATTCTTTTTCAAGCTGAAAATTAACCTTTGCTGCAGCAGCAAAGAGGAACCTTCCTCAAAGGGTTTCTAGAGGTTTCCCCTTTTTTAAAATTAAAAAAAAAAATGCAACAGCGTTCATTCCCCTTCTTTAAAAAACTCAGAAACGAGTTAGCTGTGATCTCCAGCCAAGTTTTGACAGCTAGAGCCTCTCTTCTAAAGGGAACACCTGGGTAGCTGGGGAATTCGCTTCCGATTAAAACGGATTGCTCCCAGAATTGCCTCCTGCCAGGGACATCCTGTACCACCCAAAATGTCTTGTCTTGGGAAACAGCCAACTCAGGCAAATTTTAAAAACTCCAGGATGCCCCTCCTCCGCACAGTTCCCTCTCTCACATGTTGGAAAGGACCTTGGAGGTCTTCTATCCAACCCCCCTTGCTCAAGCAGGAGACCTTATACCACCACTCCAGGCAAATGGGTGTCTTTCTTAAAAAGGGCATTTTAAAGATCTCTAGGGAATTGCTCTCTCCTTGGTGAGCTCTCCTTGGTTTATCAAACTTCTCTAAAAAAGAATCTGTTCTTCCTTGCACCTAAAACCTTCCTTCACTCCAAAGGTGGCAGATTCACTTGGATGAACTGGGTGGCTGTAGAAACTGAATATACGCATTCAATATATTGAAGACCCAGGCAACTCAGGGGTGCAAACTGGGTTTGTTTAGGAAAATTGGGACCTTAAGAGTTTCGACCAAAGCTTGAAAGAGTTTTTAAAATTAGATTTCATTTAAATTTTAAGGTCCTAGAAGATATTTTTAGCAGAGAAAGATTGCTATTTCTACTCCAAAAGCTTCTTTCATTCACCCCAGAGCAGGACTAGAGCCCGGCCACTCTTTAAAGAGGATCGGACTACAACTCCCATAACTGGCTGGGGAATTCTGGGAGTTGTAGTCCATCCTCTTAGAAGCGGCTGAAGGTCGAGACGCCCCGATCCAGAGGATGCCCACTCCCTCCCAGCCATGCCAAACATGGAAAGCCACCGATAGGGGCGCTCCCCCCCGCTCAGGTGCATGGGACTTGGAGTCCCCCCACTCCCCAAGCAGCCAAAAACAAAACAAAAAGCCCAACTCCTCCGCGAAGCTTCCCGCTGGCTCACCGGTGGCCTGGTCCTCCAGCTGGAGCACCGATTCGTGGCGCAGGTACTCCATCTCCTGCTTGCACTGCTGCGGGCCCCGGATCCACAGCACTCGCGCGACCCCGCAAGCGAGGAAGCGCACGGCCGAGACACGCGTGACCTCGGCCACCTCCACTTCCACGCGGCCGGCCACTTTCTCACCGCTGGAATACACGCGGCCGTTCTCTTCGAAGTCCAGCCGTAACGCCTTGACCCGCTTAAAGACCACCATGGTTTTGTGAGTCTGTGTATGTCAAATTGCAAAAACGCAAAGAGATTGCAAAAAAAAAAAAATGCAATGCCTCTCCGGACTCCCGAGACGTTCCTTTTTTAAAGAATAGGAAGAGCGAGACAGAACGAGCGGCGTATGTCACTTTTCGGAACGAACACAAACACCTCCTTCCGCTCAGCTGCTTCCCAGCTTCTGGCCGGGTCCGTGCCGCAGGCGGGGCTTTTATACCCGCTCCTGGCCTCCTCTCCCCGCCCCTCCGTTGTTGATCTCAGCGCTCGCCATGCGGCCGGCTCGTGGACCCGCGTGCTGCGCTCGTGAACAGCGCTCCCATTGGCTCCCTCGCCGAGTTTACGATCCCGGCAGCCAATCGGAGACCAGCCGGCGGCGCGTGGACACCGTGTGTGGAAAGCCCTTGCCGGCCGTGCTGAACACTCCAGCAGCCGGGGAAAACCCATCACACTGAGTGACGGTTCAGGCGACCAATCCAAATCCGTCAAAAGAAAAGAACGCTACGTCCTTCGCCAATCAGGTGCGGCGTCTCGGGTGGGGCTGTTCTAATTGCAGAAACTTCTGCTTTCTCACCTCCCCGTCCTCCTTGCTTGCATGTTTCAATTTCAAACCTGAATACGTGTATATATATAAATATCTTCTCTCCTATCAATAATAACACAGGTCAGCATATTTGATAAAGGGACTGTAACTTTGGCCGGGGAACCTCTACGCTGCAATTTCTAGATTAAGGCTAAGAAGGAGCAATAATTTTGTCCAAAATAAACGGCACAGCAATGCTAAAAAAGATCCTGAGGTAAATGCGCGACGTTTTCTCAACCGCTTCTCCAATGAGGGACATGGGCGACCCATAAAAATAACATAAAAATAAAACTCAGGGCTAAAAAGTGGCCCTAAACATTTAGTAAAACAAAATTGAAGGCTTTTTTTTTTTAAAGCATCGTATAAAGTCATATATTTATTACAGATCCAAACCTGTCCGTCCAAGTGGAGCAAAGAATCCCGTGTCATCTTTTTTTTAATACACACATTTACATATAAGTGTGTATATATACCATGAAAGATAGAAAGATAAAAGCCACTTACAAGAGAATAAAACAGTGAACTCCATTTAGTAAAATACAAGTAAACACCGAGGCCCCCTTAAATAATTAGCCAATATTCCTAGATCAGAGCTGGTTGAGGATAATTTTTATTTTAAAAAGGTCAAAATGTGACTTGAAAGGCAGCATAGCCATGGGAAATGCTAGGAAATACACAAAAAACGTGATACATTTTCTAGTTTGTTTCTGTTCCTTCTATTCTCTACTTTTGGAAGCCTTTTGTGGGTTTTTTTTTACATAAAAGTGAAAATAATGATTGTGATTTATGGCTTTCATATTTAGACAATAAATTACAGAAAGAAGAATATGTAACTTTAGAGAGGCTAAACTATATTTGGACTTATATCTGCTGTAAATATAGAAAACAGCTTCTTTATATCTTTTTTCTGTTTTTCTTCAGTATTTTTTCCTTTCTAGTTTTTTAATCTTTCTCTCCTTGCGTTTTTTCTCTCTCTCTCCCTTTCTTTCTCCCCTCCCTCCCTCCTTTTTTACTTTCTCTTTCCTTCCTTCCTTCCCTCCTTCCTTTCTCCCTCCTTTCTTTTTCTCTTTCTCTCTCCTCCTTCCCTCCCTCCTTCCCTCCCTCCCTCCTTCCTTCCCTCCTTCCTTTTTCTTTCTTTCTCGTTTCTTTCTCCCTTTTTTTTTTCTTTCTTTCCCTCCCTCCTTTCTTTCTTTTTTTCTTTTCTTTCTCCTTCCTTCCTTCTCTCCCTTCCTTCCTTTCTCTCCCTTTCCCTCCCTCCTTTCTTTTTCTTTCTTTCTCCTTCCTTTCTATCCTTTCTTTCTCTCTCCTTCCCTCCCTCCCTCCCTCCTCTTTTTCTTTCTTTCTCTCTGTTTCTTTCTATCTTTTCCTTTTTGTGACTTTTATCTTGTTTTGAAGACTTTGTAAAATTATGAAATAATTATGTATCAAAAACATAGTTTTCATCAGTTCACCAACCTGTGAAAGCAAAAGGAAACACAACCTCAGCTGAAAAGGCTGGTTGCCTTTTAGAAATGGGGCTGTACAAATAAACAGGAAGTTTCTAAGAGACAAATACACTTTAACTTTTCCTGCCTGTTTTCTCCTCTTTTCCTTATGTCTTTGTTTCACTTCCCTGCAAATTACATCCCCCCCCATTGAAATGTCATTTAGGGCAGGGGTCTGCACTGCTGCTGGGGAATTCTGGGAAGTTGAAGTTCAGAAGTCCTTAAAGTGGCCACATCTGGAGAACCCAGCTTATTAATAAAGTTTATCCCGCCACCCTTTTCATCTGGAATGGGCTTAAACTGATCTTAAGGGACTAACCCCCCTCCCCTTTCTCTTAAGCAAGTCATGCATTCTGAAAATACCCGAGAAGACTGCAGGGCCAGTAGCCAAGCCTGGCTTGCAATCCGAAACAGATTCCAGGCATAGCAGCCTCCTCAAGTGTTTTTTTGGCCACAGGACGTTTAACCTTTGGCACCCTGAACTCAACGTGGTCACCAATGTTGCCCAATGACCTGCGGGTGTGTTTGTGTCTTCTATACAGGGATGCTTAGATACTCAGAATGGATGTCAAGATGGCATCTTCTAGATCAGGGGTCTCCTACCTTGACAACTTTAAGTCTTGTGGACTTCAACTCCCAGAGTTCCTCAGCCAGCAAAGCAAGTTGAAGTCCACAAGTCTTAAAGTTGCCAAGGTTGGAGACCCCTGTCCTAGAGAACATCGATGTCCAGATTTTTACAGTGGGGAGTTTTGTGGGACTAGAAGACCTCCAAGGTCCCTTCCAACTCTTATTATTCTATCCTGCTCTATTCTATAGTCTGATCTATTCTAGTCTATAATCTATTCTGTTCTATACAGGTAATCCTCAACTTACAACTGTTCACCTAGTGACTGAAGTTCCAACGCTCTGAAAAAAGTGACTGGACAAGAAGCAACGGATGGAAACTAACCAAGGAGAGAAGCAACCTAGAAATAAGGAGGAATTTCCTGATGGTGAGAACAATTAATCAGTTGAATGGCTTCCCTCCAGAAGTTGTGAGTGCTCCAACACTGGAAATTTCTAAGAAGACACCAGGCAACCATTTGACTGGGATGGTAGAGGGTCTTTTGCCTGAGCAGGGGGTTGGACTAGAAGACCTCCAAGGTCCTTTCAGGTGTTATGATTCTATGAAAGAGAATAGCTGACTGATCACCCCTTAGATGTTCACGGGGGTGGCAACGCTAAGCAAGAAAACACCTCATTCCATAATGACTCACAACCTGAGACATCACACTCACATACAACACCAAGGGGATGAGAGTATTTGAGGCTGATGTTTGAGTCATGATATCATTTTATTCCTGATATGCTCGCAGTAGCTTCAAATACCTGTGGAGCCAGAACAAAAACAAACTTATCACATAAAATAATTTAATCAAGCTTATCAATCCCAGCTAATGTATTGCTTAGTCTGTTTTCCAAGTTTAGTCCAAGTGTCATTCTTTATTTTTATCCCGTGGCATGGATAATAAATCTTTAGCCTGGACTAGCATGTCTTGTTAATGCAATTACAAGTAGCTCTCGACTTACGACCATATTTGAGCCCAACATTTTTGTTACTAAGCAAGAGAGTTTAACTCAGTGTTGACCCATTTTACAACCTTTCTTATCACGGTTGTTAAATGAATCATTGCAGTTGTTAAATTAGTCACCCAGTTGTGAAGTGAATCGGGCTTCCCCATTGGCTTGTCAGAAGGTTATAAAAGGAGCTCACAAGACCCCGGATATGGCAACCATCATAAATATGAGTCAGTTGCCAAGCATCTGAATTTTGATCATGTGATTGTGGGGATACAGCAATGGTCGTAGGTGTGGAAAATGGTCCTAAGTCACTTTTTTCACTGCTGTTGTAACTTTGGTAATTAAATGAATGGTTGTAAGTTTTGGACTACTTGAACTCCACTTCCACTAATGGCTGTCAAGGACCTGGTTCTAATTTTCAAGGCATAGTAGGTTACAAAAGCAAGGGTGTCCAATCTTAGCAATTTTAAGTCTTATGGACTTCAACTCCCAGAATTCCCCAGCCAGCATTAGCCAAGTTGAAGTCCCCAGGTTTAGATTAACAGAGTTGGAAGGGGCCTTGTAGGTCATCTTATCCAACCCCCCATCCAAGCAGAGACCCTACCATTTCTGACAGATCGGTCTCTTCTTGAAGGCCTCGAGCGATGGCGCTCCCACAACTTCTGAAGGCAACTTCTGTTCCCCTGGTTGATTGTTCTCCCTGTCAGAAAATTTCTCCTTATTTCCAGGTTGAATCTCTCCTTGATCAGTTTCCACCCATTATTTCTTGTCTGGCCTTCAGGTGCCTTGGAGAATAGCTTGACCCCCTCCTTTCTCTCTGTGGCAGCCCCTCAAATACTGGAAGGCTGCTCTCCTGTCTCCCCTGGTCCTTCTCTTCACTAGACTAGCCAGGCCCAGTTCCTGCAACAGTTTGTCATATGTTTTAGCCTCCAGTCCCCTCATCATCCTGGTTGCTCTTCTCTGCACTTTTTCTAGAGTCTCAACTTCTTTTTTATTGTATGGTAACCAAAAGTGGATGCAGTACTCTAGGTGTGTCTTACTAAGGCTTTATAGAGTGGTATTAGTACTTCCCTTGATCTTGATTGTATCCCTCTGTTAATGCAGCTTAGGATTGCCTTGGCTTTTTTGGCTGCCACCGCACCAAAGTTGGACATCCTTAGAACGAAGGCAAAAAATAATGCTCTTTCCCCTGTGCTAAGAAACAACCAAAGAAAGGAAAGAAGGAGACCACCATGATTGTTTTCTTTTACCTTTGGACACTTTAAGAGTCACAAAGAAAAGGGGGTCAAATTATTCTCCAGAGCACCAAAGAAGGCAAGACAAGAAGCAATGGATGGAAACTAATCAAGGAGAGAAGCAACCTGGAATAGAGGAGAAACTTCCTGACAATGAGGACAACTAACCAGTGGAACAACTTGCCACCAGAAGCTGTGAGAGCTCCAACACTGGATGTTTTTAAGAAGAGACTAGCCACTAGACTGTCTGAAATCATATAGGGGGCTGGACTAGAAGACCCCCAAGGTCCCTCCCAGCTCTATTCTATTCTAAAAAAGATGGGTGGATTTCAATTCCCAGAATTCCCTTGGTTGGCTGGGAAATTCTGGGAGTTGAACGCCAAGCCATTTGGAAGTTGACAAGGTTGAAAAACAATAATGTAGGTATTTAAATAATTGATATGACAACTTATCTCACATGATCTGACTGAGAGTGTATAAAGTTGTACATCTAAAGTCCTCAGTTGTGAAGCCAGACATTTTTGGGTTCAATTTCACTTTTGCCTTTGATTTAACCAGAGATCTTCTCACCAAAGTTCAGCTTTTTGTTTTTTGGCCTTGGCCCCTTTGTGGGTACCATTCAACTCCCAGAATTCCCAGCCAGCCTAGGGAATTCTGGGGATTGGAGACTACAATCTGTGCCACAGTAAGTCAGAGCAAACCACTGTCTGCCTGCAAACTCAAAATCCACTCTCTATGCCCATAAACAACTCAGAACAATCAGTCACACAGAATTATGAGTGTTTTTTTTCTCCAGAAAATCCTATATTTGCTGTGACATGGGATGACACGCTAAGGCTAAGCAAATAATCTTTAGTATCTGAATGACAAATCTTTTCTGTGGGATATGATCATAGTTTTATGGATAAATACTGTCCTCTTGTGGCGATTGTTAGTACTTCACCCTGGCATTCTGACCTGAGCACTAGAAAAAAATTAATCTTGACTCTTTGCAAGGACTAATCTTTAGAAGCTGGAATGCCTAATTAATTTATTTATCTTTTTATTTATATCCCACCTTTATTATTTTTATAAATAAGCATCCAGCTCAGCCCACCAGGAAGGCAGGTGTTTTCCCTGCTAGTCATCCGAAATAGATTTTTTCTGACCTTCTTATTTTTAAATGGTAATGTTTTTATTGAAACTTTAAAAATACAAAAACAGCAAAATAACGCAAACTAAGAAAAATGTAGAAAAAAAGGAACAAACCTGAAAAAGGGAAAGGGAGAAAATCTGTGAAAGAAAATATGTACTGTATTTCTTGATTTTTCTGACTTTCTGACTCAGGTCATTTAATCAAAAATGTTAATCAGAAAAAGGCTAGCTGACTTGGTAGAAAGGATAAAATAATTATTTCTGTTTCTTTTGCTGTTTCGATATTAGTTTTTCAATTGTGTTATTATAGAAATGTTTAAGATAGTGGTACTTCTGGCAATTTTGACGTTATGATTTCTTTATATATCTCTTTTCTATTTTCCTTATTGTTTTCCTTTGTCTCTGCATTTTTTTTTCTTTTTATAGTTTTCTTGCTTTGTATTGTTTCCTTATCTTCGCATTTGTAAACCTTAATGCCAAGGATTATTTTGAAAAAAGAAAGACAAAACAGAAGCCAAAATTCAATGTGCTGTTATATTTTTATTGCATAGCGTTGTCAGATTGTATGTTTTAACACTAAATTTCTCTGCTCTGAGACAGGTGCCTCGGTCTCCAGATTCTGGAATTTTCAAGTATATTTTA
>NC_142022.1:1621404-1741669 GCF_049901735.1 Notechis scutatus | reverse complement strand
ACGGTAGATTTACAAGACTTCTTTGGATCATAATCCTGTGAGTTTGGCTTATAAAAAATTGAATTCTTTTAGAAGGACAGTGGGAGCAGTCAATCAGTGGAACAGAAGTTGCCTTCGGAAGTTGTGGGAGCTTCATCGCTGGAGGCTTTCAAGAAGAGACTGGACTGCCCTCCGTCAGAAATGGTGTAGGGTCTCCTGCTTGGGCAGGGGGTTGGACTAGATGACCTACAAGCTCCCTTCCAACTCTGTTAATCTGTTAGATTGGGAGTCTCCAAACTAGGCAACTTGAAGACTTATGCGTGCTAGCTGGGCAATTCTGGGAGTTGAAGTCCACAAGTCTTAAAGTTGCCAAGTTTGGAGAGCTCTGTTTTAGATGGAGACTTTGGGAAAAGTTGCCACGAAAAGAAGCAACAGCAGAGGATTGTAAAAAGCAATTAAAAGATTTTTGGGGGACACAATTTAGGTAAGGCACTGATTTAAGACTGGTTCGGGAAGCAAGTAAAGCCCTGAAGTAAACCCAGACTGCTTGAGCAGGGGGCTGGACTAAAAGACCCCCAGGTTCCCTTCCAACCTTATGATTCTATGTGATTTATTAGAGGTTAATTTGATATGACATACTAGTGAACTCTAAAAAGAAAAGAAGAGTCGAAAGCAAGAGCTTCCTAAACAGTGTGACAGCAGATCCAGGGACACAGAGTCTCCTTCATTGGATGGGAAGCAGAGGCAAAAAGGGGTTGGTCTAGGTGACCTCAAGGATCTTTCCATATCTGTAATTCTATGGCTCTTGCTTAATCTGATGACTGAAATCAGTTCAGTTCTGGAATTGTACAGTGCAGTGAGCAATATCACCAAACCTCACCATATGTTAAATCAGATTTTAAAAAATGTAATGATGGTTAATATTGTAATATTAAGAAGCTTATGAATGCTGGTCTTAAGCTGGTCTTTGGCTGTTGGGTTGAGCATGCTGTGAGAACGCAGCTTTCAATCCCCATTTAACAAATGTCTCCATTTTTCTACTACCATAAATAAAAAAGGCACATTTAAGTATTGCGCGTTGCAGAATCCATGCTTGTTCCTGGCTTTTCCATCTGCACCCCAATAATCAAACCCCATTCACCTTCCTGGCAAATTTCTGGCTCACCTGATCAATCTCCAGTGTTTCTTTGATGAATGCCTTGAGCACAAACCTGTTTGTCTTACCTGGATGAGGAAGATCACTTCGCCTGAAGAAACCAGGAAGCTCAAATCAGCCTGGTCTTCTCGCTCGGCTTTATTAAGCAGCTGGATTTCGAAATTCACCTCCCCATTAGAACAGGAAATGAAAAGCAGGAAGTCCTGAAATGAAAAGGGGCTGTTTACACCCACAAGATAAAAGAGTTTCAGGAACAGTTTTGGCCAATACAGAAGTCAAATAAATAGGATAATCTTGGTGCTGTATGAGCTTGGTGGTTTCCTAGCAGATGTTGTTTTGATTACAACAGAATAACAGAGTTGGAAGGGACCTTGCAGGTCATCTAGTCCAACCCAAACAGGAACCCTACACCATTTCTGACAGATGGCAGTCCAGTCTCTTCTTGAAAGCTTCCAGTGATGAAGCTCCCACAACTTCCGAAGGCAACATCTGTTCCATGGGTTGATTGTTCTCACTGTCAGGAAATTCCTCTTTATTTACATGTTGAATCTCTCCTTGTTCAGTTTCCATCCTTTTCTGGCCTTTGGGTGCCTTGGAGAATAGCTTGACCCCCTCCTCCTCTCTGGGGCAGCCCCTCAGATATTGGAAGACTGCTCTCCTGTCTCCCCTGGTCCTTCTCTTCCCTAGACTAGACTAGCCAGGCCCAGTTCCTGCAACTGTTCATCGCATGTTTTAGCCTCCAGTCCCCTAATCATCCTGCTTGCTCTTCTCTGCACTCTTTTTAGAGTCTCAATCTCATTTTTATAGTGTGGCGACCAAAACTGGATGCAGTACTTGTTGATGTAATTCCCCGTTAGGAGAATGAACGCATACAGGGAGACGTATTTGAGAGAACTGTTTGAATAATACACACACAGTACACAGATACACTGTACAGTAAATGTAGGTTTTTACTTCCAGAAAGGTTTAAGCAAAGTCCAAAATAAGCAATCCAAAGTCATTCACAGGTAAAATCAGTCAGTCTTCATCCAGGGATAATCCAAATATCAAATTCCAGTGTCAGAAACAGTTCAGTATCAGACTTACATTAAATCCATTAATATCAATCAATTAGAAGAAATGGAGCAAGGGCAATACTCTCCAACAGAAGGAAACAGAGATACTCACTCAGACACACTCTCTTCTGAGACTAAGACTAAACAACCCAGGTTTCTGGCTCCATCTTATGGCCGTTTGAGAAACCACACCCAATTGTAGTTTTGCATTTTCTTAAAGATACAGTTTTAAAATGTCTATCCTGGTTTATATATTTCTAACCCAAATACCTGTTAGGTGACTTATATTCCTAACAGTATTCTAGGACAGGTGTGGTCTTACTAAGGCTTTATAGATCTTGATTGTATCTGTCAGATCTATGTATCTGCCATTCTTCAATTGGAGGGGGGTTTGATACAAGTAATCCTTTTTGATATAACCCGAATATCTTAATTCTTGTACTGAATCTGTATAACTTGCACACAATATACAACTGGGGACTGGAGTCCAGAGGCCTGGAGACTTGTCACCTCTTGGAGAGACAGCAAGAGGAGAAGGGGCCATAAAAATCCCAGCTCCAAAAGAAACTTCTTGGGAAGCTCTTCTCAACTATGTTCCCAGGAAAAAGGGGAGGGGGATTAACATGTTACTTCTTTATATTGACAAAATCCACACCAGACTAAGGGGAGGGGTTCTAACTCCCTTTATCTAAGCTGCATGCCTAGAGGCATATCAGACCTTGCTTTGAACATCACCTGGATCTTCTTCTTCTTCAATAAAGAATTCCTTTTGAAATACCCAGTTTTCCAAAGTTCATTCTTATTGTTTGAAGGGGAGAGAGTGTGGTCCTTAGAGTATCCCTCTGTTGATGCTATCTTAGGATTGCATTGTGCTTTTTGGCTGCCGCTGCACACTGCTGCCTCATATTTAACTAGTTGATCCCTCTTGCAGTTAAGCCTGGTTTCGCCCAATCTATATGTGTGCTCGTTTTTCTTGCCTAAGTGTAGGACTTTACTTTTCTGTACGTTGAATTTCATTTTGTTAGATAGGACCCAGGGTTCAAGTCTGGATCTTGAGCCTATCTTCTGGGGTGTTGGCTATTCCTGCCAGCTTGCAAATTTGATGAGTTCCCCTTCTATTCTATTCCTTCATCTAAGTCATTTATGAAGATATTGAAGAGTCCTGGGCTTAAGACAGAACCTTGTGGTACCCCAACTGCTTACTTCCCTCCATGTAGACTTAGACCCATTAAGGGCTACTAGTTGGTTATGGTTTGTCAGCCAGTTACAAATCCATCTAATGGTGATGCTATCTATCCCACTTTTTTTCTAGCTTACCAAGAAGTAGGTTGTGGTCTACTTTGTTGAATGCCTTACTGAAGTATTATGTCCACAGTATTTCGCTGGTCTACTAATTTAGTCACTATGTGGAAAAATGAAACAAGATTGGTTTGGCATGATCTGTTTTCAACAAACCCGTGCTTGGCTGCTAGTTATTACTTTACTCATTTATGGGTGTTGGCAGATCTGTTTTTTTAAAATTACCTTTTCCAGTATCTTCCCGGGTATTGATGTTAGGCTGACTGGTCTGTAGTTCCCTGGATCTGTTTTTTTTCCCTTCCTTTTTTGAAGATGGGAACCACATCAGCTCTTTTCCAGTCCTCTGGTAGCTCCAAGATTTTTGATTTTTAATTTTAATTTTATTGATTTTCTGTTAAATACATTTCTTAGCGTTTTATAAACATTGTGTCAGGGGTGGATTCAAAATTTTTAACAACCGGTTCTGTGGGCGTGTCTTAGGTGGTGGGCGTGGCTTGGTGGTCATGTGACTGGGTGGACATGGCTTGGTGGTCATGTTATTGGCTGGGTGTGGCCAACTCAATATCACTCACATTGAGGCATGCATCTCCTCGCCTGGCCTCTCATGACTATGGGGATGCTGCAACAGTCGTCAGTGTGAAAAGTGGTCATAAGTCACTTTTTTTCAGTGCCATTGTAACTTTGAATGGTCACTCCAAACAAGCAAAGAACCAGCAAAGGAGGGGGAAAAACTCCAGAAACGTTCCTGAGACAGGAAGTCTAGTCCTACCAAGAATGTAATAAGGGTTAATGGAGAGGCAGTTTCTGTAAGCAACACCAGAATGTTTCCTTCCTGCCTTCCTTACAGGATTAGCCCAGTAATTTCTTCTAACAACCGGTTCTCCGAACTGCTTAGAATGTTAACAACCGGTTCTAGCGAATAGGTGCGAACTGGTAGAATCCCACCCCTGATTGTGTTGTCTAGGTATTTAATTTGTTTAACAATACAAATTGCATTCTTAATCTCCACCGTTTTTTCCAACCATTGGTAAAATAAATTAGATAGTTTGATAATATTCTACGCCCTCTTTCTGCTTAATTTTCAATGTCAATCTATCAATTTCTGCACAATCTAGTATCTTCCTGACTATCTCTTCATCTTACAGTGTTTCTTCATTTTTCCAGTATTGTGTGAAAATAATCCTCATTGTTAAGACATGTAATATTAAATACATAGTTTTCTTATCAAGTTTTTCTGATATTATACCTAATAAAACAATTCGGTTTATAGTCTATATGTTTCCCTATCATCTTTTCTAACCACCTGTGTATCTTTGTTCAAAACCTTTGAATTTTTGAAAGATATGGTAGAATGGTTCTGAGATGACATCTGCCAGCTCCTTCAAACTCTGGGGTGTAATCTGTCAGGTCCCGGTGATTTATATTCATCAAGATCAGACAGGTGTTCTCTTACCATTTTTTTTTATTTTAACTTTTATTTCTAGTCTGTCTAGTCTGTGATGACCCGGAGTGTATCAGAAATATAACAAAAACCAAAATGTAAATAAAGGTCCTTTAATGCCTTCAACTTGGCTTCACTGTTTAATTGTTCACAGTTAAAGATTAAACTATTTTCAAAATAACATTCCAAATGAAATTCAAAGAGCGAATAACAAAGCAAAAACCAAAAACAAACTGCACTGAATAAAGTTCCACGACAAACCAGGATAAATAATTACCAACTTCAGGAAGATAACCAGGTACAGTCCTTTGGAAAAACGCCAACCAAGATAAACCTCCTCTAGGAATAAAACACGAATTTGTCTCTAGCATCTGTTAGCATGCAGGTCCAGACTTTTATGCAGATCTCACACCTGCAACCCAGGAAGAGGATCATGGCCCTCTCCTCCCGAGTAGACCACGTTCTTCCCTGATCCTCTCCTCCCTGTGTGCCCTAGGATGGATAGGGGATGGGCCTGGGTCCTCCTCTGACTGCTCAGCCGGCCTCTACCCTTCCTCAGCCTCCTCCACCACCTCCGGAGCCCACTTCCACTCCCTGTTGGCTGTTCCTCCTCTCCCTCAGAGTCATTCTCCACCATGGGCATGACGTATTCTGTTCTAGAATACGTTTCTGTTTTTGGTAGCTTGGACTATTGTTTCTTTTTTTGTTTTCTTTTTATTGTTTCAAGGAATGGGTTAATGCTGCCTGTTACTTCCTTGCTGTCTTCTGTTAAGTGAACTGTTTGTTTCCTTGATTTTTTTTGGTTATTTATATGTTGGAAGAAACCTTTTTTTAAATATCTGTTGCAACTCTTTTAAATATTTGTTGCAACTCTTCGTTCAATCTGAGCCTTTGTTCAATCTCTTTTTGAAAGTTTCCAAGGATGAACCTGTGGTTAAGTGAAACATGTGTTAAGTGAGGTCCTCCCCCATCTTATGACTTTTCTTGCCACAGTTGTTAAGTGAATCACTGCAGTTGATATGGCAGTAACCTGGTCATTAAGTGAATCTGCCTTCCCCATTGATTTTGCTTTTCAGAAGGTCACAAAAGGGGATCATGTGATCCTGGGATACTGCGACTGTCACAAATATGAGTCAGTTGCCAAGTGCCTGAATTTTGATCACATATCAATGCCAGAATGGTCCTAAGTATGAAAAATGGTCATAAGTCACTTTTTTCAGTGCCGTTGTAACTTTGAACGGTCGCTAAACAAATGGTTATCAATCAAGAAATACCTGTATTTTAGTTTATCTCTGAATGCCAACCTAATTTTGCATTCTCCCAAAGCAATATGCAAAAGGAGAATCATTAAAAATTAAAGATATTTGTCATCCAAATGTTTCTAGGCAGCATGTCCCTGTAACCATCAAATATTGTGGAGGCCACCTTAAATGGGACACATTTGTAAAATAATTTACAAACTGCAGCCTGCTCAACTGTTGGCAATCTCTGGGTCTCTTGGGCAAAATTACAAACAGAAATGGGCCAGTCACACATTGCACAAAGATATTTCATAAGCATGGCTGGCTGGGGATTTCTGGAAGTTGAAGTCCACCCGTCTTAAAATTAACATGGTTGAGAAACAGGAAACGAGAGACAACAGAGTAAACACCTCAGGGAAGTACTCCATTTGGGGGAAATGAATGAGATTAGTGAGAGGGTTACTCCTGATTTACTCTCTTAAGCAAACGACCCTGGTTTGAAAGAACATTGGAGAAGATAAAAGTGTAGCTTCTTTTCTAGAACTTTATGGTGTCCACCTTGGACGTAGAGATCCTTGAAAACCTCTTAAGAATTTCCCTGGTTCTCTAAGATTTTTGATACGGATGTCTCAGCCTCACTTGTGGCTCATAAACACCTTGACCAGAAGCCTGTGGGCTTCGGTTGCCACATCCTCCACAAAAATTTTTAACATGCTGTAGACCACAGCGAACAATAACCCTACTGAGACCATAGGCACAAGCTGCTTTGGTAGGTTGGGCGCTATGCTGGCTGCTTGGACGAGCAGTTCCACCACAAGTGCTTTGTTGACTGCATGAGCCAGTGGACACCTGACCAGGACCTTCAACTGCTCAACAGGCTGGACTACATGTTCAGCGTTCCTCCTTAAGGACTCCTCTTCCAACCCACAGCTGATGCAGTAACCTCGTATGGTTCTGACCAGCAGGTCCACATTACACACCACCGAAATATCGGGGATAGCTTCGGTCCGGATCCCACAGGCCACCACGGCCACCAACCACAAGTGTTCCAGCATCATGTCCTTCTTCTTCTCCAAGATGCGATGGGAAATGTTGGGGGTGGAAATAAGGAAGATCTTAGGAGATCTCACTTTCTCGGCTTGAAGATCTTGAAGGCAATCTTCCCGGATCTTCTGCAAGGTGACCATCTCGTTGAAGCTAGATGGGTTGCTCTGACGGACTGATTCCAGATCTGCCTCTACTTTGGAGCGGACAAAATAGTATCCTTTGCCAGCTTTCTTGAGATAATGAGCCAGCTTAGCATGGAAGGACCTGAAGTGATGAGAAGCAATGATTAAAAAGAAGTCATAGGAGGCCGGCAACCACAACGACAGCCGTTCCCCCCTACCAAACCTGGAAGACGACCCGGCACCCACAACGACAGCCCTGCAAATAGAGACATTACCCAACCCACTCCTGACCGCGCCAGACATTGCCAGAGAAACCAATAAAGACAAGCGGCTGGCGCGGGTCTTGAGCTGGGTGGGGAAAGGATGGCCTGAAGGGGACAGAGACGAACAATTCAAACCCTTCAGAAACCGACAAACTGAACTCTTTACTCAAAAGGGCTGGATACTTTTGGGGGACAGAGTTGTTATTCCAGAGACTTTGCAGGAAAGGGTGTTGGGAATGTTGCATGAGGGGCACCCAGGGATGGTTAAGATGAAAAGCCTGGGCAGGAGTTATGCCTGGTGGCCAGGAATGGACAAACAAATTGAAAACTGGGTAGCCACATGCAAAAGGTGCCAGGAGACTAGACCAAGCCCTCCCACCGCCCCGATCCGAGAGTGCGAAACTCCAAGAGGCTCCTGGTCTAGAATCCACATAGACTTTGCGGGGCCAACCAAGGGACATATGTACCTCATCACTGTCGATGCTTACTCCAACTGGTTGGAGGTAAGCACCATGGAATCAACGACAACCGAAGCCGTCATCAAAAAACTGAGCAAACTCTTTGCCATGCACGGCCTGCCAGATGTGCTAGTGTCGGATAACGGGCCACAGTTTACCGCACTAGCATTCAAACAGTTCCTGGCAGGTCAGGGCATACGCCATGCACTAACTGCGCCCGCTCATCCGGCGGCGAACGGGCGGGCGGAACGCATGGTTCAATATACAAAAAATACAAATACAATTCAAAAAATAGAAACCGGCAACATACAAGACAAAATTAATAAAATGCTTTTTATCCAACACATCACACCCAGCTCAACCACAAACAAAAGCCCAGCAGAATTATTGATGGGCAGAAAGCTAAGTTCTACATTAGACAGAATGCACCCCACATACAACCCGGAAAAACCCCCGGACTCCTCCAGCAAATACAGGACATTTAACATTGGAGACACCGTCTATGCTAAAAACTTTACAGGGGACCCAATCTGGGTACCGGCAAGAATCACCCAAATAACGGGCCCCCGGTCTTACCGACTGCAAACCACTGACGGAAGAAGCTGGAAGCAGCACATCGCCCAGCTAAGGTCAAGAATAGCCGCTAACAGCAACCAAACACCCGACCAAGAAATCGGGGGGGGGGGGGCGGGGAACATCAAACAATAAAGAAAGAGGCGAAGGGAACTCTAAAACGCAAACAGAACAACCCCCACCCAGAATAAACCAACCCCAAATAAACCAGCCTTACTCACCAGTAGACGTTGGACCAACCGACCAGGAACTCCGGGAGACTTCACCTGGAAGGAGCAGCCTAGCCAGTTCAACCAGCCCAGAGAGACCAGGCGGGAACGACAGAAGCGGCAGCTCGACCAGCCCGAGTAGACCGGGAGGGAGCTACCAAAGAAGGCCCGGCTCACCCTTCCAGGCGGTTCCATCCCAGGGAACCGGAGCGACGAGGAGTCCGTCCGAACCGGTCGAGGACCACGCTGAAACTGAACCGCGCAGGTCAACTAGGCAGGTACGAAGCCACACCTACCTACGCGACTACATCACTACGCACCGCCAGACGAAACCAAGAGGGGAGGGGTGTGCTATATTAGCATACTCCAAACCCTGACACCTGATTGGTCCGCACGGACCGCAACCGGATTGGTTGACTCAGCAGCTGTGATTGGCGCGCTGGGAATCTACCGCGATTGGCCGAGCCGATCGCGGGAGATCAAAGCGCTGCCATTGGCCGCTGAGCCGCGAGCAATCCCTATATGAAGGGTTGCCGCGGCTCCAGTTTTCTTGTACTGAACCGGACACAAATAAAGAGCTGAAAGTTACTATGGTCTCGCGTCTCTCTGGTAACCGATCCACCCGGATCTAACATTTTCTTTTTATTGTTTCAAGGAATGAGTTAATGCTGCCTGTTACTTCCTTGTTGTTTTCTGTTAAATGAACTGTTTGTTTCCTTGATTTTTTTTGGTTATTTATATGTTGGAAGAAACCTTTTTAAAAATATCTTTGACTTTTGTTGCAACTCTTTTTTCAATCTGAGCCTTTGTTCAATCTCTTTTTGAAAGTTTCCAAGGATGAACCTGTGGTTAAGTGAAACATGTGTTAAGTGAGGTCCTCCCCCATCTTATGACTTTTCTTGCCACAGTTGTTAAGTGAATCACTGCAGTTGATATGGCAGTAACCTGGTCATTAAGTGAATCTGCCTTCCCCATTGATTTTGCTTTTCAGAAGGTCACAAAAGGGGATCATGTGATCCTGGGATACTGCGACTGTCACAAATATGAGTCAGTTGCCAAGTGCCTGAATTTTGATCGCATGTCGATGCCAGAATGGTCCTAAGTATGAAAAATGGTCATAAGTCACTTTTTTCAGTGCCGTTGTAACTTTGAACGGTCGCTAAACAAATGGTTATCAATCAAGAAATACCTGTATTTTAGTTTATCTCTGAATGCTAACCTAACTTTGCATTCTCCCAAAGCAATATGCAAAAGGAGAATCATTAAAAATAAAAAATATTCGTCATCCAAATGTTTCTAGGCAGCTTGTCCCTGTAACCATCAAATATTGTGGAGGCCACCTTAAATGGGACACATTTGTAAAATAATTTACAAACTGCAGCCTGCTCAACTGTTGGCAATCTCTGGGTCTCTTGGGCAAAATTACAAACAGAAATGGGCCAGTCACACATTGCACAAAGATATTTCATAAGCATGGCTGGCTGGGGATTTCTGGAAGTTGAAGTCCACCCGTCTTAAAATTAACATGGTTGAGAAACAGGAAACGAGAGACAACAGAGTAAACACCTCAGGGAAGTACTCCATTTGGGGGAAATGAATGAGATTAGTGAGAGGGTTACTCCTGATTTACTCTCTTAAGCAAACGACCCTGGTTTGAAAGAACATTGGAGAAGATAAAAGTGTAACTTCTTTTCTAGAACTTTATGGTGTCCACCTTGGACATAGAGATCCTTGAAAACCCCTTAAGAATTTCCCTGGTTCTCTAAGACTTTTGATACGGATGTCTCAGCCTCACTTGTGTCCTTATGGCTCATAAACACCTTGACCATAAGCCTGTGGGCTTCGGTTGCCACATCCTCCACAAATTTTTTTAACATGCTGTAGACCACAGCGAACGACAAGCCTATCGAGGCCATGGGCACAAGCTGCTTTGGTAGGTTGGGCGCTCTGCTGGCTGCTTGGACGAGCAGTTCCACCACAAGTGCTTTGTTGACTGCATGAGCCAGTGGACACCTGACCAGGACCTTCAACTGCTCAACGGGCTGGACTACATGTTCAGCGGTCCTCCTTAAGGACTCCTCTTCCAACCCACAGCTGATGGCAGTAACCTCGTATGGTTCTGACCAGCAGGTCCATATTACACACCACCGAAATATCGGGGATAGCTTCGGTCCGGATCCCACAGGTCACCACGGCCACCAACCACAAGTGTTCCAGCATCATGTAAAGTGTTCCAGCTCTGTAAAGGACCTTGGAATACTCACCTCTAATGATCTAAGTGCTAGAGCCCACTGCAACTACATAGCCAAAAAGGCATTAAGAGTTATTAACCTAATCCTACGTAGTTTTTTCTCTGGTAATATCACACTACTAACCAGAGCATACAAAACATTTGCTAGACCAATACTCGAATACAATTCATCAGTCTGGAACCCACATTACGTATCTGATATTAGCACAATTGAGAAAGTCCAGAAATATTTCACAAGAAGAGTTCTCCACTCCTCTACTCGTTGTAGAATACCTTATGCCACCAGACTTGAAATTCTAGACCTAGAAAACCTTGAATTACGCCGTCTTCGGTCTGATTTAAGCATGGTATATAAAATCATACATTGCAATGTCCTACCTGTCAATGAATACTTCAGCTTCAACCATAACAACACAAGAGCACACAATAGATACAAACTCAAAGTAAACCGCACCAAACTTGATTGCAGGAAATACGACTTCAGCAATAGAGTGGTCAATGTCTGGAATACTCTACCCGACTCTGTAGTTTCTTCCGCAAACCCCAAAAACTTTAACCTTAGACTGTCTACTATTGACCTCACCCCTTTCCTAAGAGGTCTGTAGGGGGCGTGCATAAGCGCACCAACGTGCCTACCGTCCCTGTCCTATTGTTTCTCTTATTCTTTTATTTTTCTTATATGTACCCATTTCATGTATTCACAACTATGTATATACTTATACTTATTATCTTGTAAACAATTGGCAAATCAAATAAATAAATAAAAAAATAAATCATGTCCTTCTTCTTCTCCAAGATGCGATGGGAAATGTTGGGGGTGGAAATAAGGAAGATCTTAGGAGATCTCACTTTCTCGGCTTGAAGATCTTGAAGGCAATCTTCCCAGATCTTCTCGGATCATCTTGTTGAAGCTAGATGGGTTGCTCTGACGGACTGATTCCAGATCTGCCTCTACTTTGGAGTGGACAAAATACTGTAGTATCCTTTGCCCGCTTTCTTGAGATAATCAGCCAGCTTAGCATGGAAGGACCTGAAGTGATGAGAAGCAATGATTAAAAAGAAGTCATAGGAGGCCACCTCCATCTTCTCCATGTAACATTTGGCACTGAAGCCTGGATTCCCGACATCTGGCAGATCCCACAGGATTACTTTGGGGTACTTGGGGTGCGGATAAGCCACAGCAGTTTTATGGGTCTCCATCTTCCCAGTAAGGGCTGCCCCTTCATCTCCCTCACAGAGGTCCCGAAACGTGTTGATGAAGTCCGCCCTGTCTTTTCCCGATTCTCCAACGACAGCCACATTTAAGCTGATGTTCTCCAGGGAGGAAAAAGCGTCCTGCAGGTGTTTGGTCAGCTGATCCAAACTCCCCATCGTAAAGGCAGCCTTTAGGTCTTGAATCTATTTCTCGGTTAGAGCAATTTTGTCGTTCTCCCCTTTCTTTGCCATGGAGTCAACAGTTTAACTTTGCTGGTCAACCCAGGGAGGAAGATCTCAAGAACCAAGGGGAGAACATTGCGTTAGTAGACGTTGTGTGATAAAACAGAAGCCTCTGCAGAGATGGTATTCAACAGATTCTGACCAGTTCTGGAGAACCGGTAGCGGAAATTTTGAGCCGTTCAGAGAACCGGCAAATCCCACCTCTGACCCGCCCTGCCCCCATCTATTCTCTGCCCCCCCTGAGTCCCAGCTGATTGGCTGGGTCTCCTTTGGTTGCCCTGCACAGGAGAACGGAGCCAGAAAGCAGGTCAGTGGGGCGGGGAGGGAAGGGGGATTTTGCAGTAACCTTCCCCATGGACATGCCACGTCCACCAAGCCACACCCACAGAACTGATAGTAAAAAAATTGAATTGCACCACTGGGCCTGCGTGCATATTTTTACCATGAAGGGGTTGATAAAATGTGATCGTGCAGTGCAGTGACCTGGCCTGGGCTGCCACTATGAGAGTCACAGATAGGATGTTAGCCCTAAAGGAAGGGGTGGGCTTCTAATGGTTCAGACCGGTTCCATAGATTGATTCTGTACATTTCGGATCATTGTTGAATGAAGAATCTTTGAATGAGCAGGCTGTGTGCTTTATAAAACCTTGGATGTCTGTCTCGGCACTGGTGTTTCACAGCCTCTTTTCCATGCTGTCTTTCCTGGAGTCACATTGCCATTTTCTCACATATTAGCATCACGGGAGCAAAATCCAGGAACCAAAAAAGGGAGGCTCTGCCTTCTCGTATCTCACCCCGAAGAGGAGTTTCCCAATTATGTTGGAATAGATTCGAAGATAGGCCAAGTGTGATCTCCAGATTCGGGAATTTTGCAATCCAAAGCTATATTGGATTGACGTCAAGTCTGCGGCAAAAAAATAATTTCAGCGTTCTCTCTCCATCACTCTCAAGTCTAAAAACATACAGGTAGTTCTTGATTTATGACCACAAATGGAACCAGAACTGCCGTGGCAAAGCAATGTGGTCATTAAGCAACTTGCATGTGATTTTGTGATTTTTTTCATTAGGCAAATTTCCCCAAGTGAGGTGGTTGTTCAGTGAGTCACACCTGATTTTACAACCTGTTTTGCCATGGTGGAAAAAACCAGAGCTTCCTGATGTGAGAGCAGCCGCCACCTCGCTTGCGCCTTCTCATCCAAGCTGCTGGGTGTTGCCCCAGTTCTTTCTGCCACATCCGCGCAGCATTTTCCCCCCAATTCTAGCTATGCCCTTGGCTCTTGCCGCCGTGGGAGCCCAGCACTGCGGTTCCCCCTCACTCCAACCAGCAGCCTCTGCTCACGTCAAGAAGCTGACGGCCGGGCGGGAGGAGGCCAAGATGGGATGCTGTTTCCGGGCCAGTCCTGCTGGCGGATGGACAAGCAGGCAGCCCTCAGGGAAGAGCACTGCACTGGGGGATGCGGCGATGGCAGCAGCCGGAGCATGTCACAGATGTTCGCTTTCTTCCTTTCGTCCCCCAGAAGAACTGGGTGAAGTGGGGGGGGCTTTCCCCAGCCAGAGTTTGCACAAAGCAAACATTACAGATTCCACAGGAAGCAGACCCCACCCACGTTCTGTGCAGGCACATTGTCCTGAGGCTGTGTAAAAAGTATACATTGAATTACAACAGACCTCCCAAACAGAGTGCCAACCTGAAAATGCAACAGGGTTTGGCTGTCATTTTGTATACTAACTAGAGGCTTTCCCTGTAGTACCAAACCAATCAAATCATAAATAATACTCTAACCAAGGTGCTGCCAGCTCTGGCAAGCAATCAAACAGTCAACAACAGCCTAATCTAGGAATCACCAAGAACACACCCACCAACACTTGTACATAAACAAAGAGCAAACATCACTCCTTCTAGCACTGAAGATGTTCCTAGTAGGGTCACAAAACGTCTGCAAGAAAACTACCAAGCTCCAAGAGTCCCAAGGTCAACCCTGAGCTACAAATATTCTTGCCTACTCCAACTGATTGATCACTCCCATTTCTCTTTAAAAAGACTTTTATTAAAATGATCCTACTATAAAATAGAAATCAAAATAAAGAGGGAAGGAAAGGGGGACAGAAAGGTGTAAGTTAATAGGGTTTGTGGTTATAGGAATGGCTACTATTGACTGACTTGAGGCTGTAATTTTATTCTGCATTCCGCCGAAATCAAAGTCGGAAATGGGCTGCATATAAATGAATAAAGATAAATTTAATGAGTCAATAGATATAGAATTTGTATGAGCAAGCCTCATAGATAATCCAGTCAATTTAAAAAAGCACTAATTGTATAAGGGTGTATTCACACACTTGCATAATGCTTGCACTATGTGTGTGTGTGTGTGTGTGTGTGTGTGTGTGTGTGTATATGTGTGTATGTGTATGTATATATATATATATATATATATATATATATATATATATATATAAGTTTTATATATACTTACATATATGGTGTTCGGCTTGGTTCGGTATTTTCCCACGTCATTGTAGTTCTTTAAAGTTGTATTTTTCAGCAGAATCTCATCTGCCATCATCATGATGCCTGATGATGGCAGATGAGATTCTGCTGAACGCAGAACTAAAGTTGTAAGCTAACACTATTATATATATATATATATATATATATATATATATATATATATATATATATATATATATATATATATATATATATATATATATATATATATGGATCTTTGGTTATTCGGGTTTTCTCCGCGTAAGATTGGAAGTATCTAGGCAACGCTTTCGATGAAGTCTCATTCATCATCTTCAGGCTTGTGTCTTCAGCTCTGTGCTTCTCAGAGTGATGTGAGCTTGCAGCTGCTTCTTCCTTTTAACTGCTGGTGGGAGTGTGACTTGATTGGGTGGGGGCTTGGCTGTGTTCTGACTGGGTGGGGTGTGTTCTCATTGGTTGGGGTTTGGCTGTGTTCTGATTGGTTGGGGGGTTGGCTGTGTTCTGATTGGCTGGGGGGGGTGTTCTGTTCAGGTGGGGGCTTGGTTGTGCTCAGGTTAGTCTTAGTTGCTGGGGGATTTGAGCTGGTGAGCTGTGATCCTGCTGTTTGGCTTCGCGTTCGTGGTCGTGCCACATCTTCATGGTGGGCGTCCATTCGCTTCATGTGTGGGTCGGAGGGGTTTGAAGCGGGTAGTGATGCAGCTGCGGTACGGCTTCTGGTCCGTGGTCGTGTCTCATCTTCTGTGTGGGTGTGAGTCTGCTTTCTACGTGGAAGTGTGGTGGTAGCATCTTGTGTGGCCCTCGTGCGTGTGGGTCTGGTGTCATTCTTCATGTTAGGTACTCGTTTGTTCATGAGGGCGGGTTTCCAAATGGCTGGTAGGCGGGAGGTATCATCTCGTTTATTCATGCTGTGTGGGCGTTTTTCTATCTCTATGGCTTCTCTGATTATTCTAACACAAGATGCTACCACCACACTTCCACGTAGAAAGCAGACTCACTATGCTTACTTGCTTACTGCACAGATGTAGCCTCTTATCTGTCTATGCCAGGGTCAACCGTCTTGGCATACTAGATGTGTGAAACACCACCTGAAGATGCCCCACATGACATTATACACATCTCAGATTGGATGGCCAATTTGAACTATTGGGGGTGGGAACACGGAATAACTTTCTATACGTGATTTTCCCGCCTATTGCCTCAGATCTTGTATTCTTCTGATGCTACCACTTCAATTTTCAGTAAAAGTCCTTTTCTCTAGAACAATGGAGTCTAAGGTTTTCTTTCTTGGATTTTGAATGGAGCCTCGAGGACCTGACACTATGCAAGATCTCAGTTTTTACCAGCCCACCCGGAAATTTATTCTTTTATTTTCCAAGGGGGTCTGAAAACAATGTCTAACTCAGCCAGCTATCAAGAAGATCTGGGGGCTGCTGGAACTACAACCCCACTGCTTCTCGACACTCAAGAGGAAGCCAAGCTGCTGGTGGGGTTGCAAATCAAAGAGAAACCGGTGGTCTGACTCAAATGGTCTTTGGGAGTTGGATGGAAATTGCTGGAAGAGACCCCTTCTGGGGTGACAACTGCCACATGGCGTCAGGGAGAAACTGCATGGCAGGAGGAAACTCAGAAAGACTTTTGCTGACCCAAGCTTTGCATCTGTTCAGTGAGGCCATGGAAGGGCGCAGATCTGAAGAAAGGTATGAATGGCTGACTCGTGAAGAGCCTGGGGGAGAGAGGAGGGGGGCAAAAGTGATTGGAGCTCTGCCAGCCATCCCCATAGCTCAGCCCAAGCCAGCTCAAGTGGCTACTGCCCACGTGAAAACAGTCCCACGGAGGTACCGAATTCCAAAAGTTCCTTGTCTGGAAGTAAAATACGGAGGAGATCCCAAGGAGTTAGGATTTTTCCTAGTCCAAGTTTGGAACCATATGGAGGAATATGGTGAGGATTTTGCCTCAGAGGCAAGTTAGATGTGTCACCAGAGCATTAGAGGGGACTGCAGCAAAGTGGATGGTCACCTGGCATAATGGATAATGCCCCTCAATTGATGAACTATGATCTGTGTATGGCAGCCTTGCTCACCCAATTTGAAGATCCTCGTGCTGAACTCAAAGCCAGGATTAGGATGAAGACCCTGAATCAGGGGCGAATATATACCCAGGAATACACCCAGGGATTTAGAGAGCTGGCATGCCATATTCGAGGGTGGTCCCAAGAAGCTCGGATAGAAGCTTTCAAGGATGGGCTGAATGAAGATGTTGATCAAAGCTGTATCTCCAGAAGAGATCATAGAGACTTGCAACTCTGGTACGTGTTGGCCGCGGATGTGGAGATCGATCTGCGGATTGCCGTACTAAGCTTGACCTAAAGGGGGCACCGGCAGGAGGGGAAAAAGTTGAAAAAAACCCGGCCAAGGTGCATGAAACCGCCCTGAAAGTGGAGGAGGTTGTAGAGTTCGCTCCCCCGACCCCTTCTGGCAAGAGTGAATCCGACTCCGACAATGACCCTCTAGGGGCCCTATGACCATCCCAGTGAAATTAAGGGTGCCTGCCTCTGGCCCCCAGGGAAAAACACTGGCCCTGCTGGACTCTGGGTGTTACTAGACGTGTAATTAGCTCCGAAGTCGTGGAGAAACTGGGATTGAGGCTAAGAATTTTTAAAACTCCCGTAGCCTTTTGCCAACTGGATGGATCAGTAGCTGGGGGTGGCCTTACTCATTTTCTAACAGAGCCAGTGGAAATGTCAACGGGGAGGCATCGAGAGACGTTGTGTTTCATGGTGGCCCCTGGGATGGAGCGCCCCTTATTACTTGGACAGCCCTGGCTTAGGAAATGGAGTCCCCAAGTGAACTGGAGGAAAGGGCTACTGCGCATATGCACAGACCAACCCCCAGAAGGGGAGGGCCTGTCTCTAAGAAAGCCCCAGAATTCCACAGAGTTGGCATCGATGGGCAGTGGAAGCATTGTGGGATAGAAAAAAATCCCTGAAGAGTATCGGGACTTAAGGGAGGTTTTTAGTGAGGAAGCGCTGGATGCGGTCACCCCCTACACATTGCAGCACTGAGATTCTGCCAGGGGTGAAGCTCCCTAAGCCTAAACTGTATTTGATGACATCACGAGAATTAGAGGAATCGTGTTTGTTTATTGATAAGAACCTTGAGTGAGGTTTCATCCAACCTGAGATTATATGTAATGTAATTGTAATTGAAGACTACGAAATGGAAGCACAAAAACAATTTGTAAACCAACCGGCACACTGTATGTACACCTATGGAAGATAGCTTGATGTTTTTATGTTTTGTTTATGTTTGTTTTCAAAAACCAATAAAATTTAATATATAAAAAAAGAAGAGACTGGACAGCCACTTGTCTGAGATTGTATAGGTTCTGCTTGAGCACGGGGCTGGACTAGAAGACCTCCAAGGTCCCTTCCAGCTGTATTCTATTCTAGTGACAAAATAAGACCCTGTTTTAGCCTCCAGTCCCCTCATCATCCTAGTTGCTCTTCTCTGCACTCTTTCTAGAGTCTCAATGCCTTTATTACAGTGCGGTGACCAAAAGTGGATGCAGTATTCTAGGTGTAGTATTCTATATACCAGCGGTAGTAGTTCCTATCTACAGATCAGTATTTATATTAGAAGAACAATCGTTGGGCAGGCTGATGTCCTTCCTTCTGGGAAAAAGATTTTGGGGACCCCTCAGGATATCCTGGAAACTTGGCTAAGGGGATGATAACCAGCTGCCACGCAGCACAAAGGATGGATAAATTAGAAAACAAAATTCCTTATCAGGTTGTAACCATATCCTTTCCTTTCCTCGCTGGTGGTAGGAAGGCACATGACCTGCTTTCAGCAGCAAATTTAAATTTATTGCAATGTTTTAGTTGAAGCAGAGGAGGGCAAAAAAATGTCAGGGATTCCCCTCCTCCCCAATTCATTTTTGCAAATGGATTCACAGCCTCAGAGGTGAAGTTAAGTGAGCCGCACGATTCACTTAAGAACCGCAGTGCTTCACTTAATAACCAGGCTGTCGGAAAATCAAATGGGACAAAGTTAACAAAGCCTCGCTTTAGCAACAGAAATTCCGGTTTCCTTAAATCTGTGATTGCAGAGATCATCTGCTGTGGATAAAGGAGCTAGTTCCTCACATTTGCCAATAGAGGTAAGTCCTTGAATTGCGACCGCAAGGGAGCCCAACATTGGCTGGGGGGTGGGTTGGACTAGATGACCTACAAGGTCCCTTCCAACTCTGCCAATCTGTTAAAAGTTAAACATTTCCGTTGTGAAGTGAGACATTTGTTAAGCGAGACATTTCACGACCTTTCTTGCCACCGTTGTTAAGCAGATAGTATATAACAGATTCAGAGTTGGAAGGGACCTTGTAGGTCATCTAGTCCAACCCACAGCCCAAGCAGGAGACCCTACACCATTTCTGACAGATGGCAGTCCAGTCTCTTCTTGAAAGCTTCCAGGGATGACTCTCCCACAACTTCTGAAGGCAATTTCTGTTCCATGGGTTGATTGTTCTCACTGTCAGAAAGTTTCTCCTTATTTCCAGGTTGAATTTCTCCTTGTTCAGTTTCCATCCATTATTCCTTGTCTGGCCTAGCGAATAATTGTAGTTGTTAAGTCGGTAACCCAGGTCATTAAGTGAATTTGGCTTCCCCATCGACTTGGCTTGTGTCCCAAGGGTCCCAAAAGGGGAAAATCCTGTGACCTTGGGACACGGCAACCGCCATAAGTATGAGGCAGTCACCAAGCCTCTGCATTTTGATCCCACGAGCATGGGGTTGTAACGGTGACAAAACGGTCATAAGTCACTTTTTTCCAGTGGCCCTTGGAACTTAGAACGGTCACTAAATGAACTAAAGTTCGAACACTCCCTGTATAAGGAGGGTGGCATAAGCGCAATGCGGATGCCACCCAATTCCATGCGCAACAATGCTCAATCGCCTCCTTTTATTTTGTAGCCGATCCGAATTCCCAAACAGACACCTGCGCACAATGGCAATATATCCGGAGGTTTATTTGGTCTCGTTTCACAGGCTCGGCCCGTCCGGTGCTGGGACAGTCCTGAACACAGTTGGCTCCCCACTCCCACCCTGCTCACAGGAGTGTGTGCATGCGTGCACATATATGGAGGAGGAAGTCAGAGGGAGCCCGGCACACGTGTGAATTTCAAGTAGGGGAAAGAAGACACAGTAGAATTGCACACTCAAAGTGCTTTTGGGGGTGTGGGAATTTCCTCTGCTTTTCGCTTTGGCCTCAAGTCAAGGGCTGAGGAGGGGCCCGCTTGACGAACACCTGCCCCCACATTTGGTCCCCTGCCCGTTACCCTTGGCTGTCGTGCCCCTGTCGGAGTCTGAATCCGAGGAGGAAGCCGAGCAGCTGACAGGGAGTGGGAGTGTGGCTCCGTTGGCTGTGGAGAAAACTGGGGAAGGGCAAAGTCTGGCTGGGCACAGCAGGGGAGAGGTAGAACAAGGGAGAGGGAGTTCAGAGCCCTCTTCATCCTAGGGCATGCAGGGAGGAACGGAGAAGGGAGCAATGTGGGTTGGGTGGCTTACAGGGGAGGAAAGGGCCCTGATTTCCTTCATTAGCTGCAGCTGGGAAGAGAGTTTAAAAGAGATGCATGCTGAGTGCGGCAGCTGCTGGGAGCAAACATGAGTTTATCTTGTGTTGACTTTGGTTATCTTGTGTTCCTGGCATCCTCCCAACTGGGTTGATTTACTGCCGTTCTTTCATGTCTGGAATTCCTTCTCCTGCCCTGCCTGACTAATGACCTCATTTTGCCTTGATTGGACTTATAGTTCCAGTTTTTGCTGACCACGTTTTGGACTGGATTCCCTGCAGTTAAAGGCTGTTCCTGGGAGAGTTTTTCTCCAGCCCAGAAGGTAACCAGGACAGTTGGAGCTTACTGATCATCTGACTGTGTTGCCTTTGTGCCACGCCTCTTTGGGTCATCACATTGCCTCTCTTGGTGTGCAAAAAGACAAACTTTGGGCAAAGGCCTCACTTGGCTGCATATTTTTTCCCGGGTGGGATGGAGGGAGGGAATAGAAAATTAACTAGGACTGTGGTGATTTCCCACCCACCCACCACGAAAACGAGGAAGACCCACTGGTGTGGGAGGAAAGGGAGCCAAGGTGAGAATCCAGATAGCTGCCTGTCAGGAGGAGCAGGGATGGCAATGGGGAAAAGGGCACCACAAGGCAATCCACATTGACCGCGACAGCTTAGTGTTCATTGCATAGTGGAGATTTGGGGAGGAAATTAGCCCCTCCTCCCTTTGTGTGACTCCCCCCAGCAAAGTTTTCACCACCGAGGTTCAAGGTCTTTTTTTTTTTTAAATGTCCTTCCCTGTAGAACAGCCGTCTGTGGTCCTCGGATCTTTGGCCACGCGACAGGCCACGGCCCCTGTCCCGTGAAGCCCGGCAGGTGTATTTCCAGAAATGGCGCGTCCCTGGTCATTTGGGGACCGGGTTTCCCCGTGGGCAGGAGGTCCCCCCACCAGGAGGAGGCTGGCAAGTCGTCTGGCGGAGTTGGGAGTGGTCTGGAGGTCCAGCAAACTGCGGGGTCGAGTGTCCCTGGGGCAGCCCGTGTGGAGGTCCCGAGAAAAGGGTCGGCGGGCACCGAAAAGTCCCCCCAGGCGAAAGGATCTGAAACGGGCGCCGCGAAAGGATTGGTGCTTTCGGGAGTGAGTGGTTTGAAGTGACGTGGACCCAGGGAGGGCGACTGGACCGGGGTGACCGCTGGCGAGGCCCGGGATCCCGACGACACGAAGCTCCAGGGGTCGATCCGGCTGCGGAGAGGGGAGGGACGGGGGCGGGAAATGAGGGTTGGGTGAAGGGAGGGGCGAGGGGAACGAGGGGGCTGCGGGGGGGAGGAGGGAGATGGGAAAGCGCCATCTGCAGAAAGAGGGGAAGAGAAAAGCTGCAATTGATTCTAGGGAAGACATTCGGGTGCATCTAAACTGCAGATAGGTGGACTTCAACTCCCAGAATCCCCTGGCCAGGATGCTTTAAGTTGGGTGGACTTCAACTCCCAGAATCCCCCAACCATCGTGTTTTAACATGAATGGACTTTAACTCCCAGAATTCCCCAGCCAGCATGCTTTAAGATGGGTGGACTTCAGCTCCCAGAATCCCCCAGCCATCATGTTTTAACATGGTCTTCAACTCCCAGAATCCCCCAGCCAACATGCCTTAAGATGGGTGGACTTCAACTCCCAGAATCCCCCAACCATCGTGTTTTAACATGAATGGACTTTAGCTCCCAGAATTCCCCAGCCATCATGTTTTAACATGAATGGTCTTCAACTCCCAGAATCCCCCAGCCAACATGCTTTAAGATGGGTGGACTTCAGCTCCCAGAATCCCCCAACCATCGTGTTTTAACATGAATGGACTTTAACTCCCAGAATTCCCCAGCCAACATGCCTTAAGATGGGTGGACTTCAGCTCCCAGAATCCCCCAACCATCGTGTTTTAACATGAATGGTCTTCAGCTCCCAGAATCCCCCAGCCATCATGTTTTAACATGAATGGTCTTCAGCTCCCAGAATCCCCCAGCCATCATGTTTTAACATGAATGGTCTTCAACTCCCAGAATCCCCCAGCCAACATGCCTTAAGATGGGTGGACTTCAGCTCCCAGAATTCCCCAGCCAGCCTGCTTTAAGATGGGTGGACTTCAGCTCCCAGAATCCCCCAACCATCGTGTTTTAACATGAATGGTCTTCAGCTCCCAGAATCCCCCAGCCAACATGCCTTAAGATGGCTGGACTGGTGCCACTCACCCCACTTTTGAGCCTTAGTGGCCCGGCCTTCTGCGAGTTGTGCCGCCCGGGGTGACTCTTGTGTCCAGAGAGGTGGCAAGGCTGTCCTGTCCCCCACCGAGTCCAGTTCAATGAGGAGATCAGTGGCCGCCTCATCCTTGCAGGGCTCCACCTGTAAAGCAGGAGTAGGCTCTCTTCGGGGAGATGGCTTCCTTGAAGTTGGCCCCTCCATGGGCCCCTCCGGAGAAGGGACTGGCAACTCTCGGCCCAAGCCCAGGGAAGCCAGCAAGGCCGAACCCCGGAGTAAAACTCTCTGGATGAGCCGGGGCCCGTTCAGCCTTTCCAGTGGTGGCTCCTCGGTTTCTGCAGAGTTGACGACAGGAACGTCGCCTGGAAAGAAAAAGATAAGCAGTAACTTTAAATGAAACTCCAATTTAAACCCAGGTTGGACTGGGTTTCCTCTCATCAGCCTATAGATCGGGGTCTGTTTCTTTCTCTTAAAATATTTAACCTCCCTTTACAAAAAAAAATGTTTTTTTATTTGTATATTTTAAAAAATCATCTCTTTGGGTGAACGATGTGGTTCCAGGTTTTTACATTTCAATACAAACGTGACCTTAATTACATATTCATCTTTCATGTTCAATTTCATATCATATTGTTATTTTTTCCATTTTCCTTTAAATATTCTCAAGTATTCTTATATTCATTGCACCTTATTTTATCCATTTCCAGTTCATATCGTAACTTATTTCATTTTTCTTTAAATATCCTCATATCTTGTTTTACAATATTATCTAAAATTCTTGTTTCATTTCTATATTCATTATACATATTTACTTTTATCTGTCACATTTGTCACATACTGTAATTCCATTCATTATTCAGTAGATGTCATCGTAATTCTAATAAATCAAAAATTGTCCCCTTTAATTGTCAATTTGAGTTATTCGAAAATATTTAACCTCCCTTGATGGGCTTCCAGAATGAAAACAAACAAACAAACAAGGTTAGGTTAGTTAATATATTTTTTTAAAAAGGCCCAGCATAAAAGGAAAGATAAAGAGGAGGGAAGACGAAAATTAAGATGTTCTATCCTTTTCTAATTAGTGTTCTAACACTAATTTTTGGCTTGGAATAGAGCTAATTCGTGATATAATAACTACAAATGACTATTGGGACATTTTTATATGTCTGTTTAGGACAGGGGTCTTCAAACCTCATAAATCAAGGCCTACCTTATACTTCTTAAACCAAGGGTCTTCAAACTTGACAGCTTTAAGGCTTGTGGACTTCAACTCCCAGAATTCCTGAGCTAACATAACTGGAAGAGGAGGAATTCTGGGAGTTGAAGTCCACAAGTCTTAAAGCTGTCAAGTTGGAAGACCCAATAAAGTAGGGGGTCCTATTGCCATCCTCCAGGAGCCAATCCTGCTCTCCCCTCCCTCTCTTCTCACTGGCTGCTGGGAGTTGTACCCTGTTTCTCCAACAATACGGCCTCCCCCAATAGGAAGTCCCAGCATGTTTTATAGGCATGAAATGAAATTAAGCCCCTCTCCCCAAATTAAGGCCTATATTAAAACATGCGAAATGGGGGGGAATGGTGGGGGACTTGCTGTTAGGAAGTACTTTTGTGGCACACCCGGATATGGTGCTGCCTGCATTGACCCTGATACGAAGTGCCCCACTAACGCCGAGGTCAACATCCAAGCCGTCGCCGCCCACCCGCCCGAAGATGCAAGGGGGGGGGAAGTCACCCCCGAAAAGACGGCCTAGCCATTTTTTCGGGGCTCAAAAAAAAAAAAAAAGACCCGGCCTTATATGAGAAACACGGTAGTTGCACAGGTTAACACCTGTTCAGAGATCTTCAAAATTGACAGCTTTAAGACTTGTGGACTTCCAACTCCCAGAATTCCTCCTCCTCCAGTCATGTTAGCTCAGGAATTCTGGGAGTTGAAGTCCACAAGTCTTAAATTTGCCAAGTTTGAAGACCCTTGGTTTAGGAAGTATAAGGTAGACCTCGATTTACGATGGTTGAGCCCCAAATTTCTGTTGCTAAGAGAGAGAGTTGTTAAGCGAGTCTGTCCCGTTTTATGAGCTCTCTTGCCATTGTTGTTAAGTGAATCCCTGCAGTTGTTAAATTACGAACAGCGTCGTTAAGCGAATCTTGGCTTTCCTATTCACTTGGCTAATCAGAAGGTCGCAAAAGGGGAATCAAGTGACGCTGTGACCGTGTCATAAATATGAACCCATTGCCAAGCGTCCGAATTTCGATCCTGTGACCAGGGGAGATGCTGCAATGGTCGTAAGTGTGAAAAATGGTCATCAGTCATTTTTCCCCCCCTCAGGGCTGTTTTAACTTGGAACGGTCACTAACCAAAACAATTTGTCAACTCATAAAACATTTTGTATACACGTTTTATAGTTGTCAACAGAAAGAAGTGGGGGAGAGTCTCAAAGAGCAGGCAGCAGTGTAGAATCGAAAGTACATTCCATTCATATTTTCTTCAAAGACTGATTAGATGGCTGAAGCTTCCGCCAAGAAAAAAAATCTAATTAGAGAGCATGATTTATGACTCTTGGCTATGGATGTGTTTTGTTGGAGAATATGAATTATGATACACCCAGAGGGTTGGGGGGAAAAGCAAGATCAAGGGTGACAGTGAATTACGTATCTCAGAGTCGGCTACGCCCAGGGCAATGCTGGCATGTTAACTTCTAATAAATCCTTTCAAGTTTTGGGAGTGCGGCTCGAGGCTCATGATTTAATTGGAGTAACTGCCGAAATCCTGACACAGTTGTTAAGTTGAGGACTGCCATTAATTGCAACGAAACTGATCAAAAAGAAGAGACTCACCGTTCTGGCTGGGCTGAGAATGGAGTTGTGAGGGAACAGGGGAACCGACTGGTTCTATGTACCACGTTGTTTCTTCTGGCCGCGATCTTCTCCTGCCGTGGAGAGACACAAGGACTGGGTGACAATTTTGAAACTGTGGGTCTGTGGGAGTCCCTGACTCCTCCAACAATATTTTCATTATATTCCCCATTTGATTCTGGTGCTCACTGTGAGCTGTTAACTTTTAACAGATGGACAGAATTGGAAGGGATCTTGTAGGTCATCTAGTCCAACCCCCCGGCCAAGCAGGAGACTCTACGCCATTTCTGACAGATGGAAAGTCCAGTCTCTTCATATTTGTTAAACGTGGAACAAAATCACGGAGGATTTGCTAGGATGAGAGAAATTATGTTTTATCATTGTTGGGAGAATTTCTTGGATAAAAAGCAACGTTCTGTGGGGTTGTTGATGGTCCCTGAACTTGCAGGCGTTTCATTACCCAACTAGGTAACATCATCAGTGCTAGAAGGGGAGTGGGGTTTGCTCTCGTTTTGTATACTTGTGGCTTGTCCTGTCAGTGTTGGTGGGAATATTTTTGGTGGTTCCTTCATTAGGCTATTCACTTGTTTGTTTGAGTTGGCAGTTCCTTAATTGGGGTACTGTTTATTTCTGATTAGATTAACAAAGTTGCAAGGGAACCTGTAGGTCATCTAGTCCAACCCCCTATCCAAGCAGGAGACCCTACACCGTTTCTGACAGATGGGAGTCCAGCCTCTTCTCGAAAACTTCCAGGGATGAAGCTCCCACGACTTTCGAAGGCAACTTCTGTTCCATGGGTTGATTGTTCCCACTATCAGAAAATTCCTCCTTATTTCCAGGTTGAATCTTTCTTCCTTCCTTCCTTCCTTCCTTCCTTCCTTCCTTCCTTCCTTCCTTCCTTCCTTCCTCCCTCCCTCCCTCCCTCCCTCCCTCCCTCCCTCCCTCTCTCTCCCTTCCCTCTCCCTCTTGCTTTGGAAAATAGCTTGACTCCTTCCTCCTCTCTATGGTAGCCCCTCAAATATTGGAAGACTGCTATCCTGTCTCCCCTGGTCCTTCTCTTCCCTAGACCAGCCAGGCTCAGTTCCTGCAACCGTTCTTCGTATGTTTTCGCCTCCAGTCCCCTCATCATCCTGGTTGCTCTTCTCTGCACTCTTTCTAAAGTCTCAGTGTCTTTTTTATAGTGCAATGACCAAAACTGGATGCAGTACTCTAGGTGTGCAGGATTTCCTCACCACAGCAATTTTAAGATGCATGGACTTCAACTTCCAGAATTCACCAGCCAGATTACAAGACTGTGGGGAAATCTGTCACAATTCTGAGCGGTTCTTAAGCGAATAGCACCCAATTTTGTTGTAGGGAGGAATGTCCAAAATGGGGACAGGGCACCCCATTCCGCTTCCTAATTTGAGCTGCATAAATCCTATTAATTCATTGGTAGAAAGGAGATTGCTCCGACAAACGGCGAAGAGGGTGAGATAGATGCTCTCTACCTGCCGTTTTGCGTACTGCCCTCAGACATCTTGGGGGAGCCTGGGCTCTTGGTATGGCCATTCCAGGTCTCATCGCCCCGACGAGATGCTTGTCGGTTCCAGGATTGATCGCTCTCACTCGGTTCCACTGTGGGGAGGATAAACAAACAACGGGATAATTAAACAAACCGTACACTTCTGACTGCTGCAATACAGGTAATTCTCGACTTATGACACAATTGAGTCCAACATTTCTGTGATGACCCAAAGGGGCGTGGCACAAAGGCAACACAGTCAAATAAGCAAGAAGAGTCTCTTTATTATCTCCAACTTTGCCCCCAATGTCCAGGTTACCTTCTGGCTGGAGAACAGCCTTTGACTGCAGAAAATTCAGTCCAAAACATGGTCAACCCAAAATGTAACTTAAAGTCCAAACAAACCAAGCTGAAGTAATTAGTTTGGCAGGAGCAGGAATTTCAGACTTGAAAGCACGGCAAAACTCACACAGTTGGGAAGACAGCAGGAACACAGATAAGCCACCACGATACAAGATAAAGTCACATTTGGTCCCAACAGCCTGCCGGACACAACTTGCCTTTTTAAACACTGTGTTCCCAGCTGCAGCTAATAAAGGGAATCAGGGCTCTTTCCTCCCCCATAAGCCATGCAACTCACGTTGCTCCCTTCTCCGTTCCTCCCTGCGTGCTCTAGGATGAAGAGGAGCTGGGCCTGGGTCTTCCTCTGAACTCCCTTTCCCTTGTTCTACCTCTCCCCTGCTCTGTCCAGCCGGACTTTGCCCTTCCCCCGTTTCCTCCACAGCCAACAGAGCCACACTCCCGCTCCCTGTCAGCTGCTCGGCCTCCCCCTCCGATTATCAGGGGCATGATAATTTCTGCGGCTAAGTGAGACATTGGTTAAGGGAGCTTTGCCCCATTTTTACGACCTTTCCAGCCACAGTTGTTAAGTGAATCATTGCAGTGGATAAGTTAGTCACACTGTTGTTAAGTGAATCTGGCTTCTCCACTGACTTGGCTTGTCGGAAGGCTGCAAAGGGGGGGGGGGTTTGAAATCACATGATCTTGGGACACAGCAACGGTCATAAGTATGAACCAGCTGCCAGTCTTCCAATATTTGAGGGGCTCAAAGCCCCTGAAGGCAGGACAAGAAACAACAGATGGAAACTCATCAAGGAGAGAAGCAATCTGGAACTCAGGAGGAATTTCCCGACAGTGAGAACAATTAACCAGTGGAACAGCCTGCCACCAGAAGTTGTGGATGCTTCATCAGCCTAGAACAGGGGTCCCCAACCCCAGGGCCATGCCCCACTACTGGGCCTTTAGCTCTTCAGAACTGGGCCGTGTAAGTGGAATCTATTCGGGCCTCCTCCTCCTCTAATAAGTAAAAGTAATATTCGAATTACAATTGAGACTGGACCTTTTGTGGCTAAACAATGTAGTAATCAGTGTCAACTCATAAAATATTTCTATGGACATTTTAGAGTTGCCAACAGAAAGGGAGGGGGGAAAGGGGTTTGAAAGAGCAAGTGCGGCAGCTTGGAAATCGAAAGTGCATTCCATACATAGTTTTTCAAATATAGTAATTAGGTGACTGAAGTTTCTGCCATTCTAACTGGAGAGCATGATTGATGACTCTTGGCTATGGATGTGCCTCATTGGAGAATATGAATTATGATACTCCCAGGGGGTAGGGGGAAAACCAGGGTCAAGGGTGACAATGAATTATATGTCTCAGAGTCGGCTACACCCAGGCAGTGCCGGACATGTTAACTCCCAATAAATCGTTTTGAAGTTTTGGAAGTTTGGCTCAAGACCATGATTTTAATTTGGGGTAATTGCCGGAATTCTGACAGCCAGCCACGATAAGTCCTTACAGGAGCGTGTCTGATTTTATTATCTTTTTGCCTGCAGTCCCTAAGTGAGTCACCAGGGTAATTATACAAATCCAGCCTCCCCCGCTGTCGTCTTCGCATGTCATAACCGGCTGAGAAGATCCTAAATAGTGATCCCGTGATTGCGGGATCCCACAACCGTTGTAAATGTGAGCCCCATGGCCAAGCACCTGAGTTTCAGTCACGTGACTGCAGGGATGTTGCAATGGTCTTAGGTTTGAGGACCAGCTTCAAGGTACTTTTTCCCCCAGGGCCTTCATCATTTTGAACAGTTGCTAAATGTGGGGATCTGAGTTGGTTTCCGAGCTTGGTGATTTTGCTGCAGATGGTTTATTACCCAACTAGGGTAACATCATCAGTGCTAGACAGTGGGGATTGCGGAGTAGAGCAAAAGAGGATGGGGAGGAGGAGGAAGGAAGGAAGGAAGGAAGGAAGGATGGGGAGGAGGAGAATCACTATGGGTCCTTGGTGCTCTTTGAGCTTGGTGGTTTTCTTGGACATTTCATCACCCAAAAAGGTAACTTCAGCAGTGCTAGAAAGGACGGGGAGTTTGTGGATTGGAGGAAAAGGAGCTGAAAAGGAGGAGGAGAAGGAGAAGAAGAAGAGGAGGAGGGGAGGGGAGGAGGAGGAGGAGGAGGAGGAGGAGGAGGAGGAGGAGGAGGAGGAGGAGGAGGAGGAGGAGGAGGAGGAGGAGAAAGAAGAAGAGGAGGAGGAGGAGGAGAAGAGGAGGAGGAGAAGAGGAGGAGGGGAGGAGGAGAAGAAGAAGAAGAAGAGGAGGAGGAGGAGGAGGAGAGGAGGAGGAGGAGGAAGAGGAGAAGAAGAAGAAGAAAAAGAAGAAGAAGAAAAGAAGAAGAAGAAGAAGAGGGGGAGGAGGAGGAGGAGGAGGAGAAGAGGAGGAGGAGGAGAAGAAGAAGAGGAGGAGGAGGAGAGGAGGAGGAGGGGGAGGAGGAGGAGAAGAAGAAGAGGAGGAGGAGGAGGGGGGGAGGAGAAGAAGAAGAAGAGGAGGAGGAGGAGGAGGAGGAGGAGAAGAGGAGGGGAGGAGGAGGAGGAGGAGAAGAAGAAGAAGAAGAAGAAGAAGAAGAAGAAGAAGAAGAAGAAGAAGGGAGGGGGAGGAGGAGGAGAAGAAGAAGAAGAGGAGGAGGAGGAGGAGGAGGAGGAGAAGGAGAAGGAGAGGAGGGGGAGGGGGAGGAGGAGAAGAAGAGGAGGAGGAGGAGGAGGAGAAAAGAAGAAGAAGAAGAAGAAGAAGAAGAAGAAGAAGAAGAAGAAGAAGAAGAAGAAGAAGAAGAAGGGGAGGGGGAGGGGGTGAGGAGGAGGAGGAGAAGAAGAAGAAGAAGAGGAGGAGGAGAAGGAGAAGAAGAGGGGGGGGAGGAGGAGAAGAAGAAAAGAAGAAGAAGAAGAAGAAGAAGAAGAAGAAGAAGAAGAACAAGAACAACAACTCTGTAAGAAAACAATCCAGCTCAGAGAACACCAAAAGACCCCCTGAGCTACAAGTATTCTATCAGTTGCTAAATTAATGCTCCAAACCTCACTCACTTCTAGGACCAACGAGGTTACCTAGTAGGGTAATAAAACACCTGCAATAAAAACCACCAAGCTCGGAGACCACCCCACATTTAGCAACCGTTCAAATTTATGACGGCACTGAAAAAAAAGTGACGTGCAGCCAGTCCTCAAACTTCAGTCCATCGCAGCACCCTTGCAGAGACGTGATCCGATCGTCATAAGTTGAGGACTTCCTCTATCGGCATCTAAGCTTGTTGAGAATGTGTTTTGCGGGGATTTGTCCGCGCCGCACTCACACTGGATAGCGCGAAATCGTGGGAACGTGGGAGAGCCACCGGCTCCTGCGTCAAAGACGTCCTTCCTTTTATCCAGCCCTGGAGATGCTTGAACCGTGATGCGATGCTTAAAATCTGAGAGAAGAAAAGGAGAGGAAAATAACCATGAAAACCACCTTGAAGCTGATGGAGTCAAACCTAGCCGTTTTCTGCACTCGTCAAGCTGTGAGTTAACCCTGGTTGGGGATTTTCTCGGTTTTTTTTTAAAAGAAATGAAATGTTTTTTTAAACCCAATTAAAACGAGGTGAACCCGATTAAAATGAGGTGAACAGAACAATTTATAAAAGTTTAAATGGTATAAAATAGGGATCTCTAACTTGCCGACTGGGGAATTCTGGGAGTTGAAGTCCACAAGTCCTAGTTGCCACGGTAAGAGACCCCTGGTGTAAAAAAATATTTAAGTAGGTCAGAAAGAAAAAGAAATTCTGCCTATTCCACCCCCACCCCCACAGGGGTCTTGGAGCATTTTGGCTGGTTTTATTGAACTCTGTTTTGGGATCGATTGTATTTTTTCTTCCAATGTGAACGACATGATGAAGTTTGGGGTTAGTACTACCATAAAATACAAGATTGTTCTAGAAGGAGCCAATGAATTTGGAGAGGGAGCCATTTTTAATTGCTCCCAGATCAAACATGGTCTCTATTTCCCATAATCCTCAAGGCACCACATTTATTTCCCAGAATCCTCGAGGCACCACATTTATTTCCCAGAATCCTCGAGGCACTACATTTATTTCCCAGAATCCTCGAGGCACTACATTTATTTCCCAGAATCCCTGAGGGCACCACATTTATTTCCCAGAATCCCTGAGGGCACATTTATTTCCCAGAATCCTCGAGGCACCACATTTATTTCCCAGAATCCCTGAGGGCACATTTATTTCCCAGAATCCCTGAGGGCACCACATTTATTTCCCTGGTTTCCCATGTGCCCTATATTTATTTCCCAGAATCCCCGAGAACGCTGGTCCGTTGCCATGGCAACCCTCAACAAATACCAGGGCCGTCTTTCGCAAAACCAAACCTCCCCACCGCCACCACCAGGCGGGCTTTCCTGCACCCGGCCTTCCTACCGAGCGGCATGCTGATGCGCTCGCTGTCCCTCCCTCGGAGCTTGTTGCGCTTGAAGGTTCCCTTGCGCTTCTTGACGTGCGGCCGGTCGCGGTTCATCTGCTGGATCAGGAGGCTGAGTTCGCGCTCAAAGACCTCCAGCTCCCACTGGGCCAGTTCGTGTTCTCGCTGGCGGAGGAATTCCTCCTGGGACTTCTGCTTCAGGGCCGCCTGCTTCAGCTCTTCCTCCCGGCTCAGCAGCTCCTGGGCAGAGAAACGGATCCCGGACAATCAGGATTGTTAGGTGCCGTTTTCAGGATCTGTTGTAACTTTGAATTGTTATGAAGCGACTGGATGTAACTCAAGGCCTCCCTGTATTTTAATTATTTTTAATTTGTTTTTATGTTTTGGGACGTACACCACCCAGAGTCCAAGGCTGAGGTGGGTGGCCATAGAAAACAGAACAATTAATCAATCAATCAATCCACATTTTATATCTGTGCCCCAGAACTGAAGGCAGGACAAGAAGCAACAGGTGGAAACTAATCAAGGAGAGAAGCAACTCGGAATTAAGGAGAAACTTCCTCACAGTGAGAAACAATTAACCTGTGGAACGACTTGCCACCAGAGGTTGTGGATGCTCCATCACGGGAGGTTTTTAAGAAGAGACTGGACGGCCACCTGTCCGGAATGGCACAGGTAGTCTTCAACTTATGACCACAATTGAGCCCCAAAATTATGTTGCTAAGCAAGACATTGCGTTTTCTAGAAAACCACAAAAAGAATCTTTGATTTCCTAGATAGGCAGACCTCAATGGAGCCCCACATTTCTGTTGCTAAACGATACAGTTGTTAAGTGAGTTTTGCCCCGTTTTCTGACCTTCCTTCCACAGTTGTTAAGTCAATCATTGCAGTCGTTAAATTTGAAACACGGTTGTTAAATGAATCCAGCTACCCCATTAACTTCGCTTGTCAAAAGCTGATCGTATGACCCTGGGACACTGCAACTTTCATAAATACGAGTCAGTTGCCAAATGTGTGAGTTTTGATCACCTGACCACGGGGATGCTGCAACGGTCATAAGTGTGAAAAACAGTCATAAGTCACTTTTTTCACTACCGCTTACTTTGGAACGGTCACTAAACGAACTGTCATAAGTCAAGGACTACCTGCATTAGGGTGTCCTGCCTTGAGCAGCGAGTTGGACTACAAGACCTCCAGGGTCCCCTCCAGCTCTTGTTATTCGTTTAACTGCAGTTAAACAAATAACAGAGTTGGAAGGGACCCTGGAGGTTGTCTAGTCCAACCCGCTGCTGTTCGGAAAGGGGACACACTCACACCACCCCATTCCCCAGCCTTTCCCCTGAGATTCTCACCTTCTCTTTTGCACGCAGCTCGTCAAACATATCCTGGATCTCCACTTTCCAGTCGTCCTGCATGGAATGGAAGGACTCTTGTGGCAGGTCGTGGAGCACCTGTCTTTCGAGGACTGTCAGCTGATCGAGGATGGAGGCAAAGCTGGGGCGTGCGTGGGGGTCCTGCTGCCAGCACTCTGGCAGGAGGCGGCGGCGGCGGCGGCGGGAAAATAAAAGGGAAAGGAGTCAAATAACGGAGTTGAGAATCAGCCGCCCCTTGGAGACTGTGCAACGTCAAGGTGCCGGGCCGGTCTGCTAACGAACGCCATCTTGGAGCGGTGCGTAAAGGCAGGGACCGTGTTCTCCTTCGGAGACAGGTTGAAGCAGAAGTGGTCTTCAGCCGGTTCTGACCGGTTCTGGAGAACCCGTAGTGGAAATTTTGAGTAGTTCGGAGAACCAGCAAATCCCACCCCATCTATTCTCCACCTCCCAAGTCCCAGTTGATCAGCTGGGTCTCCTTTGGTTGCCCTGCACAGGAGAACGGAGCTGGAAAGCAGGTTAGTGGGGTGGGGAGGGAAGGGGGATTTTGCAGTCACCTTCCCCGCCATGCCCACCAAGCCACACCCCCAGAACCAGTAGTAAAAACATTTAAGTCCCACCACTGGCCGTTGAACGATTCGAGGAGAGAAGAGGAAGAAGGCAACTGTTGGAATAGCGTGTGGGGAAGACCTTGGGAGATGAGGCAAAGAGAACAGTCAGATAAAGGCAGCATAGCCCTCAACTGCACACTGGATGGAGAAAGAAGCTCAGAAGGGACCCTCCCTAGTTTCTCAGGCTGTAAAAGGGTGGGGAGAATATAGATCTATGGAGAGAGTATGAGCAAGTATGTGGGAAGACCTTGGGAGACAGAGTGAAGAGACCTGCACAGTAATGGTCGGATGAGAGAGCAGACAGGGCAAGAGGCTCGGAAGAGACCCTCCCTAGTTTCCCAGGCTGTAAAGGAGATGACTATAATGGTATGTGGGGAAGACCTTGGGAGAGGGAGCAAAAAGATACTGCCCAGGAATGGTCAGGTAAGAGGCAGTATAATGCTCGGCTGTGTAATAGGTAGGACGAGAGGCTCAGAACAGACTCTTCCTAGTTTCTCAGTTGGTAAAGGAGATGGCGGGTATGGTATGTGGGAAAGACCTTGGCAGACGGGGCAAAGAGATGCTGCCAAGGGAACAGGCAGATAAAAGACAGCATAGCCCTCAGCTGCACAATGGATGTAAAAAGAGGCTCAAATGGGACCTTCCCTAGTTTCTTAGGCTGTAAAGGGAGGGTCCTGTTCTGATCTAGGCTTCCCCCAAGAAGCACTAAGGAGACTCTTTGTCCTGGCAAAACCCCTTTTATTAAACGAAGGTGAATTTCTTGCATCCACCTTCAGCCAAAGGCCTGGCAAACAGTCTTTCGAGGGTCTAATGAGGAACACAGGCCTTATCTAGCCTGTAGAGCTGCCAAGGAAATATTTCCAAACGCAGTGCTGACAAGGAAGGGCTCGGCACAGAGATCTTCACACTGCTGCAAGGAACAAGTTGTTTCCTGCAAAAGCCCCTTCCCCTTTTGCTCCTTCACCATTCACCTGTGGCCTTACTCCCACGTCGACCCTTAGTTCGTAATTGTTCGTTCCTTTTGGCAGCTCTGCACATGCGCAGACTGGGAACGGGCTCCCGAAGCTCCTCCGCCTCACTGCTGTCCAAGCCCGAATGCAGCGGATGACTGCCAGCCTGCCCTGGCCCCATTTCTGCCTCTGATGCAAAGCCCTTGCCTGAGCCTTACTCAGCCTCCAGGACTGGCCCATGTTCCTCCCCAGCCTTCTCACTCTCCGACTTGGCTGCCAGCTCCGCTAGCCACCGGTGGGCCACAACAGGGGAACAGAATCTAGATCTATGGAAAGGGTTCAGAGTGTGTCAGGTACACGGGAAAGAGTTGGCGAGGCAAAGAGAGGAACAGTCAGAGAAGAGAAAGCTGAGCCCTAAGAAACTGTGCTGATACGTTGCTAAGTGAATCCGGCTTCCCCATTGGCTTTGCTCGTCAGAAAGCCGCAAATGGGGATCAAATCACTCTGGGATATTGCAACCATCATGAACATAAATCACATGACCCCTGGGGATGCTGCAAAGGTCGTAACGGTGAAAAACAGTCTCAAGTCACATTTTCCAGCGCCATTATAAATTTGAACTGTCACTAAATGAACGGTCGTAATTAGAGGACCTATCTGTACTGGGAACAGTGCTGACAGCCTAGATTTCCAGTAGGTTAACAGAAGAGTGTCAGGATTCCAGCAATCGCCCTTATCACTCCTTATCGCCCCTCCCCTCCCACTTGTGACTTTGTCACTTGCATCCTAACGATTTTTATTGACTGTTTCCTTGTACGATTTGATTGCTTATTGTCCCCTATGACTATTATTAAGTGTTGCACCTGATGATTCTTGACGAATGTCTCTTTTCTTTTATCTACACTGAGAGCATTTGCACCAAGAGAAATTCCTTGTGTGTCCAACCACACTTGGCCAATAAAGAATTGCATTCTATTCTATTCTATTCTATTCTATTCTATTCTATTCTATTCTATTCTATTCTATTCCTTCCAATATTTATTCTATTCTATTCTATTCTATTCTATTCTATTCTATTCTATTCTATTCTATTCTATTCTATTCTATTCTATTCATCATGATTAATTAAATCATGATTCTCGAGCCAAACTTCAACTTCAAACTTCAAAGGATTTATTAGACGCGACATACTGGCCCTGCCCTGTGTGAAGCCAACTCCGGCATACATCATTTACAGTCGCCTGTGACCCTGTTTCCCCCCCTCCTCCTCCCTGGGTGTGTCATAAATCACATCCTCCAAATGAACACGTTCACAGTCTGGGTGTTATCAATCACATTCTCCAATTAAATATATTCGCAAGCAAAAGCTCTGGTAGTTTAGCTACAACCTTTTAAAGATAAGAGTTGGAATGTACTTCCGCTTCCAAACTGCTCCATTGCTCTTCCAGATTTCCTTCCTCCCCCTTTTTTATTTTTATGGCAACTACCAAAACAGGCATAGGAATGTTTTACGGGTTGACAAAGAGAAGGGAAACATTTTAAAAGAGACTTTTTGTTCCAAACTATCTGAGCTCTGCTCAAAATCCCCAATCTGGCCTCTTGAGATATTTCTTTTTCTTACCCGTCATTAAACGTACAAAGGGTTCCGGGCACGTGGATGGTATCGGGAGGGTGAGTTTGTTGACGGCAACCCCATAAGCCACAGCCAGCCCGTCAATTCCCCGGTATGGAACTTCGCCGGTGAGCAGTTCCCACAGGAGCACCCCATAACTGGAAGAAGAAGAAGAAACGGAAAAGGTTACAGGTGGTTCTCAACTTACAACCGTTTATTTGGTTGGGACCTTGGAGGTCTTCTAGTCCAGCCCCTTGCTCGAGCAGGAGACCCATTTCAGACAAGTGGCTGTCCAGTCTCTTCTGAAAAGCCTCCAGCAATGGGGCCAAACTTCAAAAGATCATTTAATAAAAAGTTGTAAGTTGAGGAATAACCCCCATTAGTCGTCTACCTGATGGGTTCGTCAGTTCGAGTCTCACCAGGCTCAAGATTGACTCAGCCTTCCGTCCTTCTGAGGTGGGTAAAATGAGGACCCAGATTGTTGGGGGCAATATGCTGACTCTGCAAACCGCTTAGGGAGGGCTGGAAAGCACAGTGAAGCGGTTTATAAGTTAAGGCTATTGCTACCTTCCTTCCTTCCTTCCTTCCTTCCCTTCCTTCCTTCCTTCCTTCCTTCCTTCCTTCCTTCCTTCCTTCCTTCCTTCCTTCCTTCCTTCCTTCCTGTTAGAATGTACTATTGCAGGCTAATTCTGCCAAATGCCAGCAATTCGATCCTGACCAGCTCAAGGTTGACTCAGCTTTCCGTCCTTCCAAGGTTGGTAAAATGAGGACCCAGATTGTTGGAGGCAAGAGGCTGACTCTGCAAACCGCTTAGAGAGGGCTGGAAAGCACTGTGAAGCGGTTTATAAGTTTAAGGGCTATTGCTACTTTCCTTCCTTCCTTCCTTCCTTCCTTCCTTCCTTCCTTCCTCCCTTCCCTTCCCTTCCCTTCCTTCCCTTCCCTTCCCTTCCCTTCCCTTCCCTTCCCTTCCCTTCCCTTCCAGCTAGAATGCAGAATTGCAAGCAAACTCTGCCCACAGTCAGGAGATCGATCTTGACCAGCTCAAGATTGATTCATCCTTCTGTCCTTCCGAGGTGGGTAAAATGAGGACCCAGATTGTTGGAGGCAAAAGGCTGACTCTGTGACACTCTGTGGCACTATGAGCAGTATACAGGTAAGTCCTCGACTTACGACTACAATTTTTGTTCCTAAGGGAGACATTTCTGGCCACCATTGTGACCGTGAATTGGTGCAGTTGATAAGTTAGTCAAACGGTTGTTAAGTGAATCTGGCTCCCCTATTGACTTTGCTTGTCAGAAGGTCGCAAAAGGGGATCACATGACCCCCTGGGACACTGCGACCGTCATAAATATGAACCAGCTGCCAAGTGTCTGAATGTTGAACATGTGATCGTAGGGTTGCTGCAAAACTGTGAAAAAAGGATCCTAGGTTACATTTTTTTTTAGTGCCGTTGTAACTTCGAACTGTCACTAAACGAAGTTGAGAATTACCTGTTTAAGTCCAAGAGCTATTGCTATTCACGCATTTAAATAACTCTTTTTTTTTCTTTCCTGGCAAGCTGCCCATCAGTTTCCACACAGGGTCAAAGGGCCAAACAGGCTTTGAACCTCCAGTCCTCCGTCCACCTGGAGAAACTTCCTTCTTTCTCTCCCTCCTTACCTCCAGACGTCGCTACCCCGGGAAAAAGTGGAATTTTTGATGACCTCCGGCGCCATCCAAGCGTAAGTCCCGGCTGCGCTCATTTTAGTGGTTTTGTGCCATTCCCTGGCCAGGCCGAAATCGGTGATCTTTAAGGTTTTCCCGCTGACTTCGCCATCGTCCACGTATTCGCTCAGCAGAACTGTAGAAGGAGGGGGGGGAAAAGAGAAAGCTTTCAGACAACTCCCGAAAGAAGCAAGCTGTGCTCTTTTTAAAAAAACAGCTGGTTCTGGAAACTCTTCCCTGTATATGTGCTCTGACCTAGGCTCCCCAAGGTCATGAAGCAGATTCCTCATCCCGATAAAACCCCTTTTATTCACGTTAAAGTAAATTCCTCTCCAGCAAAGTCTTTTCATGAGATTTCACAATCACAGACCTTTATCAGGCTTGGAGAGTTGCCAGGCCAATAGCTTCCAAACGCCACGCTGTAGCAGAAATTACTTGGCAAGAAGTCAGGAACAGATCTTCACCTTAATTAATTGAACTAATTGTCTCCAGCAAACACCCCTCCCATTTCACTCCTCTTTGTTCCCTATGGGAGGGGCCATTCACCATCCACCTGAGCCTTTACTCCCAAGTCGACCCTTGTTCCTTAACTGTTCCCTTCATCTGGCAACTCTGTGCATGCACACAATGGGAACAGGCTCCAGCTGTTCTTCTTCCCCACTGATCTCCGACTCCAAAGGCAGCTAATTGTCGGATGGCCCTGGCCGCATCTCTGCAACGCAGAGCTCTCGTCAGAGACTTCCCCAGACTCCAGGAATGGCCCATGTTCCTCTGCAACCTCCTCAATGTCCGCTGTCAGGACACAACAATAGGTAGTCCTCGACTTATGACCACAATTTGAGCCCCAAACTTCAGTTGCTCAGCGAGATATTTGTTAAGGGAATCGGGGCACTTCTTAAATTAGTGACACGGTTCTTAAGTGAATCTGGCTTCCCAAAACATAGTTACCTAATAGTTTGGGAAAAACGGATTAGTCACTTTATGTAAAACATGTAATTTTGGGGGGGGAAAGATCGCACAGACCCTTGGGGGTACGTGACATGGTGACCATCGTATATACGTGAAGCATATGTTGCCTGATAGAAGTCGGACCTTTTTTGATCGACTGATAATCCCGACGGACTGGAGTATGATATATGGACTGTTACTATGCAAAATCTACTGGAATAAACATTTACAGCACATATCGTTTTACTGGTGTAAACAACAACGTTTGTCTCACATAAGTCATTTTTTCACAGTGCTCCCCATTACTTGTCAAAAAAGAAGACATAACCATTGACAAAAACGATATTTGACCCCCAGGGGCTGCAAGGTGAAAAAGTGAAAAAAAGCATAAGAAATTTTTTCGCCCTGCCCCCCGAATGAACAGTTGTTATTTCTGTCAGGGACTTGAAACATTTGTAAAGGGAGCGTGGCCCCATTTTACGACGTCCCTGGCCACCGTCATCAAGTGGATCACTGAAACTCGGTTGTTAAGTGAATATGAATCTTTTCCCCATTGAGTTTGCTTGTCAGAAGGTGATCCCGTGACCCTGCAACCGTCGTAAATGAGTCAGTCCCCAAGCGTCTGAATTTGGATCATGTAACCACAGGAGGGAAATGTTACAACGGTTGTAATTGTGAAAAACTCTCTTTTTTTCAACTCTGTAGTCACTTTGGCCACTAAATGAACTGTTGTAAAGTCGAGGAAAACCTGTATAGGAAAACAAGCTAGCTAAAGTTAGCTAAAGTTTGTGAAATAATAACCCAGGTTCAAACCCACTGCAGTTTGTTTTCAGCCCTCATGTCTTTGGCCAAACTGGTTCGTGATTGTGTGAATGCAACCTTGGTATTCTTTCTGTTTCCCTTTCAAAAATGGCTCCAAGCCCAGCTCTGATTTCTCCTTGTTTTTCTTCCATTTTGGCCCGGCTTCACTCAACTGCAATTAATTCCCCGGGGGAAGCCACCCTTGGTAGCAATTCTTCGCGGCTGAAAAGGTTTCCCCAAGTTAGCTAGTTTAGACACCATGCCAAGCTTCCTTCTCTTTCTTGGCACACAAGATGGCAGGAGCCGTCCCAATCTCCAACTTAAATTGGCGTTTCAGCTGAATACAGAAATGGGAAGGTGCTTAGAGATCTGGCAGGAGATCCTATATACCGAAGCTAAAATCTCTCCAGTATTTCTCAGAAAATTTTTAGTTTATGGAAAGGAGGTTCAAATAGAAAGCACCGAAAGATTTAAAGCAACAACAAAAAATGACGTTAACAAAACAAAAGGATTAAACAAATTCTACAGAGGAATGATGGAGTCTGTCATCTGCACCTCTATAACTGTCTGGTTCGGTTCTGCAACCCAACAGGACAGACACAGACTGTGTCACAGAGAGTGATTAGGGCTGCAGAAAAAACAATGGCTACCAACCTGCCTTCAATCGAGGACCAGTATACTGCACCCTGAGTCAAAAAGAGGGCTGTGAAAATACCTACAGACCCCTCACACCCCGGACAGAAACTGTTTCAACTCCTTCCCTCAAAACGAGGCTATAGAGCCCTGCAAACCAGAACAACTAGACACAAGGAGAGTTTTTCCCCCAAACGCCATCACTCTGCTAAACAAATAATTCCCTCAATACTGTCCAACTATTTACAAAGTCTGCACTACTATTACTATTAATCTTCTCATCACTCCTTATCGCCCATCCCCTCCCACTTGTGACTGTCACTTGTATCCTTACGATTTATACTGACTGTTTCTTTGTATGATTTGATTGCTTATTGTACCCTATGACTATTATTAAGTGTTGTACCTGATGATTCTTGACTCTTGACGGATGTCTCTTTTCTTTTATGTACGCTGAGCGTATTTACACCAAGACAAATTCCTTGTGTGTCCAATCACACTTGGCCAATACAGAATTCTATTCTATTCTATTCTATTCTATTCTATTCTATTCTATTCTATTCTATTCTATTCTATTCTATTCTATTCTATTCTATTCTATTCTATTCTATTCTATTCTATTCAATATTCTATTCTATTCTATTCTATTCTATTCTATTCTATTCTTTCCAATATTTATTCTATTCTATTCTATTCTATTCTATTCTATTCTATTCTATTCTATTCTATTCTATTCTATTCTTAACTCTTGACGAATGTCTCTTTTCTTTTATGTACACTGAGAGCATTTGTACCAAGACAAATTCCTTGTGTGTCCAACCACACTTGGCCAATAAAGAATTCTATTCTAACACATACACACCCTATGTTCACCCTAGTTGAATACTGATTAGTATACTTGTTACAGCAATGTTGGTTTCCCAGCCCTTGCGAAAACAGACCGAAAGAATTTCAAAGTATTAAACTTCTAAATCTACTTCCAAGTTGTTAGCCTGTCATCTATAAAATAAATTAATAACAAAACAATTAACAGCCAAATAAAACACCCATCTCTTTCTGGATCTGGAAGTGGCCGCTCCAATACAGGCAGTCCTCGACTTATGACCATAAGGGTGCCCCACATTCCTGTTGTTAACCGAGTCGTTTAATGGAGTTCTGCCTCATTTTTACGACCCTCCTTGCTACAGTTGTTAAGTGAATCACTGCGGTTGTTAAGTTAGCGACATGGTTGTTAAGTGAATCTGGCTTCCCCATTGACGTCGCTCATCAGAACGTTGCAAAAGGGGATCACGTAACTCCGGGACACTGCAACCGTCATAAATACGAGTCCGTTGCCAAGCTTTCTGAATTCTGATCATGGGAATGTTTGCAAAGGTCGTAAACAGAAAAAATGATCGTAAGTCACTTTTTTTTCAGTGCCGTTGTGACTTTCACCGGTCACTAAAGCTTCCAGCGATGGAACGCTTCTGGTGGCAGGCTGTTCCATGGGTTAATTGTCCACCCTCTCAGGAAATTCCACGTTGCTTCTCTACCCAGAGAGGTTGGTTGGGCTCCGTTCCCACCATCCGTAGGCAAGGCAGACATTTCGTGGGGAGGCGGCCTCACTGGACACTCCATTGTGTCTGCGGCCGGCTGGAGAATCGGCCTATTGTTCTGCCGAGCCAGGGTAGAGGGTGGACCTCGTCGGCCACAAGGGTTTCTCCGTGCACCTTTTCCCCAGCTGCTCTTCGAATTTCCCTTCCCCGCCGGGCCCTCAGACGGAGGAAGCCAGGGGAAGGAAGAAAAAAAAACTGGCAGGAAACAAGTTGGAGGAAGCCAAGAGGGACCCCCCCCTCCATTAAATCCCCCCCTCCCATGTAAGCAGGGCATTGTTCCCAGAGGTTGCTGGGCTGCGCTGTTTGTTCTTCCCTCTTGGAAGAAAAAAAAAATCTTCCCGAGCCACAAAAAAGGCCTTGAGAAGAAGAACAACACTCCACTCACCAACTCTTTTAACCGATGAACAGAGTAGGGTGGGACCTTGGAGGTCATCTAGTCCACACACACTCCCTGCCCAAGCAGGAGACTCTACACCATCTCTGACACTCTTCTTGAATGCCCTGCAGGGATGAAGCTCCCACAACTTCTGAAGGCAACTTCTGTTCCATTGAATATAGAATAACAGAGTTGGAAGGGATCTTGGAGGTCATCTAGTCCAACCCCACCCCCCGCCCAAGCAGAAAACTCTATACCATTTCTGACACTCTTCTTGAAGGCCTCCAGGGATGAAGCTCCCACAACTTCTGAAGGCAACTTCTGTTTCATTGAATATAGAATAACAGAGTTGGAAGGGACCTTGGAGGTCATCTAGTCCAACCCCCTGCCCAAGCAGGAGACCCTATACAATTTCAGACAGGTGGCTGTCCAGTCTCTTCTTAAAAACCTCTAGTGATAAAACACCCACAACTTCTGGAGGCAAGCAATTCCACTGGTTAATTGTTCTCACTGTCAGGAAATTTCTCCTTAATTCCAGGTTGCTTCTCTCCTGGATTATTTTCCATCCGTTGCTTCTTGTCCTGCCTTCTGGTGCTTTGGAGAATAATTTGACCCCCCTCTTCTTCTTTGGGGCAGCCCCTCAAATACTGGAAGGCTGCTATCATGTCCCCCCATAGTCCTTCTTTTCTCTAGACTAGCTAAACGCAAATCCTGCAGCCGTTCGTCGTATGTTTTAGCCTCTTAGTTGCTCTTCTTTACACTTTTTCCAAATTCCTCTTTTTAAAAAACAGAAATAAATCACAGGACCTTAGAGCATGTGCAGAAAGAGAGCCCCACTGGTCTGCAGTGCATCCTTTCCTGATCGTCTCCCCTCCCCGATCCACCCGCCCATAATACAGATAGATACAGATAGTTAAAACCATTCGTTTAGTGACCGAAGTATGGGAAAGTGCCTTGTTACTGTTTTTGCGCCCTTAATAACCATTTGCGGCATCCCCGCGGGTCAGGGGATGAAAATGCTGGGCAAACTGGTTCCTAATTTATGATGGTTGCAGCGTCCCCTTTTGCGACCTTCTGACAAAGTCAACGGGGAAGCCAGATCCACTTAACAACCATGTGACTTAGTGATTCGCTTTACAACGGCAGCCGGAGAGGTGATAAAACGAGGCAAAAAAAGCCAAACACTTCAGTGAACCACGGTCTCGCTTAGTAACAGAAATGTTGGACTTCATGGTGGTCGTACGCGATGACCACCCATACAAAATGCTGCTCCTGTTAAGAAGGAATTTTCAGGAAGGGAGAAAGTGGGTGAGATGGAGGCAGCTGGAGGGGGAATTTTTTAATTTTACTTTTATTATTTTAATGGGTAGAGTTATACGCCACTCATCTCACCTTGACTTTTGCTGCCCAAGCAGGTGTGTGTGTGTGTGTGGGGGGGATATATATTTAGGGCCAAAAAAGAAAGGAAAGAATCGGTGACCTGGGCAGCGCCTCCATTTAGCACAAACACATTAAAAACTAGGAAAGCCGCAGAGAGGAAGGTCTTAAGTTGGGAAAGAAGTTGCTGAAAGAGCATGTGGTTGGATGAGATGAAAAGAAGACGAATGATGTTGGAAATGTAATACATGAAACAACAAATGTATATAGCTGAATAATTGTTTATAGGAAATATATATATGCGATATTGACCCAAAACCATGTCAAACCGACTTCACCGTATCCAATTGTTTTGTCCAATAAAATATATAATTTATAAAAAAAATAAAATTAAAAAAACAAAAAGACTAGGAAAGCCGCTAGTCCTCATGAATACCCTCAAACTAACCTCTATTGACCTCACCCCATTCCTAAGAGGTCTGCAAGGGATAAGTGCATAAGCACGTCATGGCGCCTACTGTCCCTGTCCTATTGTCCCCCATTATCAGTTCCTATTTCATGTATTTAAACTTATGTTTATTCTTGTTTCTGTTATATTGTAAGCTTCTGACAAATAAATAAATAAAACCATTCTGGTTTTTCTTCCCCAAAAACCATAAATAAGAGTCACGGCATTTCCGGTAAATGTGTGCCCGTCTGCCAGCACAGCCCCCCCCCCCCTCCTCAAGTTTGCTGGAAGGCAAAGAAAACTAACTTCGTGTCTCAACCGGTCTGCGAAACCAGCAATAAGGAAGGAAGCGACTGGTGAAATGAGATCCCCGTGGCGAGATGAGAAAGCGGAAAGGAGGCAGAGGATGCAGCTACTGTGCTGCTGCACAACAACACACACACACCCTCCCCAAATTCACAATTTCCTGTGCTTGCCAGCTCCTGAAAACAGGAGCGGCAGCAAAGAAAGTTGGAGGGGGGAGGGGGCAGCGGGAGCAGGAGAGACATCAAGTGTGAATTTGAGGTCAGCAAAGCCAAATCTAGAAATTCATCTGCTGGCCCTGAAACCGACTCTGGATTTTTATCCCAGTGTAAGACTAACAAGGGAATAACAGAGTTGGAAGGGACCTTGTAGGTCATCTACTCCAACCCAAGCAGGAGAACCCTACTTTGGATTGTTTAAAACCCGTGGTGGCGGGCTTAAACCTTTAAACCTGTGGCACGTGTGCCAAAGGTGGCACACAGAGCCCTCTCAGTGGGCACACACGCTCTGGTATGCAACATGCATGCCAGCCAGTTGGTCTCCAAATACAGGCCATTTTCTGTGCCGTTTTCAGGGAATTTTCCCAGCGTTTTCAGGCTGTTTTTCAGGCCATTTTTAGCCTGAAAAACAGCATGAAAATGGCCAAAAACGGCTCCCAAAACAGCCAAAAAACAGACTGTTTTTCAGGCCATCTTCAGGTGAAAAACAGTCTGAAAAAAAACCACCCGAAAATGGCCAAAACCGGCTCCAAATACAGCCAAAATACAGCCAAATGGCCTGAAAACGGCCCCCCCAATGGCCAAAACCCAGACATGTGGCCAGCTGATCTTCAGTTTTCTGACACGTGCACATGCATGGACATGCATGCACATTCCAATTTGGGCACTCGGTACTAAAAGGTTCGCCATCACTCATCTAAGCGTTATCCTCCTTCAACGAAAAGGGCCAAATTCATACGTGAAGTCCAACCAACGCTATTAATGCTGCTTTATAATGTCGCACTTGGATTATCGCATCCAGTTTTGGTCATCACAACATTAAAAAAAAAAAAAGATGTTGAAATTCTAGAAAGAGTGCAGAGAAGAGCAACAAAGAGGATTAAGGGACTGGAGGCTAAAACATACGAAAAATGGTTGTTGGAATTGGGTATGTCTAGTTGAATGAAAAGAAGGACTGGGGGGGGGGGGACACGACATGATAGCAATATTCCAATATTTGAGGGGCTGCCCCAAAGAAGAGGGGGTCAAATTATTCTCCAAAGCCCCTGAAGGCAGGATAAGACGCAATGGATGGAAACTAATCAAGGAGAGACGCAACCTGGAATTAAGGAGAAACTTCTTAACAGTAAGGACAATTAACCAGTGGAACAACTTGCCACCAGAAGTTGTGGGTGTTCCATCACTGGAGGGTTTTAGGAAGAGATTGGATAACCATTTGTCTGAAATGGTCGAGGTTTATCATCCTAAATCCGATCATTATGATCATTTTTCACACTTATGACTGCAGCAGCAACCCCGTGGTCAGCTGATCAAAATTCAGATGCTTGGCCACTGACTCATATTTATGACCGTCGCAGTGTCCCGGGATCCCCTTTTGCGACCTTCCGGCAAGCAAAGTCCAACGGGGAAGCCAGATTCCCCAGCCTGCGAACTAGCCATGTTATAACCATGGTTAATTCCTGAGCAACACTGTCTGTTGGAAATTGTGGGGTTTCCGTTGGTTTTCTGGAGGGGCTGGCCAATAAGCTGCCGGTAGACTTACGACAGTTCGTTTAGTGACCGTTTGAAGTGACAAGGGCAACTGGAAAACGTGACTTATGACCGTTTTTCACACTTGTGACCGACCGTTGCAGCATCTGCACAGCCACCTGATTTACATTCAGATCTTTGGCAACTGATTCATACTTACGACGGTTGCAGCGTCCCAGGGTTATATGATCCCCTTCTTTTACGTTACTCACTTAACAAACTACAGTGATTCCACTTAACCATTGTGGCGAGCAAAGGAGCAATAATTCACTTAGCAAAGGTCTCGCTTAGCAACAGAAAAGTTGGGTTCATTTAGGACAGGAAATGGCGGACTGCCTGTGAGAGATAAATCCATCTGCTATAAATTATATTTTAAAGTTCAGGTTTTCCTAACCAGATGACCTCCGAATGTCTGAAAGCAACCTTTTGCCTGTCCCATTTTCACTTCTGAGAAACAGGTCTGGCAGGTTTTTCTACGATCCTTTTTAAACCCGCAGGATTGGAAGTGGAGGCCAAAAAAAATGGTGATTGTTTACAAACCGTGAGAACCGAAATTTATAGCAAGCCACCCAGTCTCTCTCTCTCTCTCTCTCTCTCCCCTCCGAAAATAGCAGCTTGCTACTTTGCTATAATTGCTATATTTCTCCATTTACCGTGATTCGTTTAGCAACTGTTTGAAGTTACTCAGGCACTGAAATGGTGACTTACAACTGGTCCTTAAACTTACGGCCGTTGCAGCATTTTCCCCCTTGGACATGTGACCAAAATTTGGGTGCTTTGTGAGCAGCATATAGTTATGGTGATGGTTGCGGCATCCTGTGATCACGACTTGCGACTTTCCAACAAGCACATTTAATGGGGGAAGCTGGATTTGCTTAACAGCTGAGGGATTCGCTTAACAACTGAGTGATTGGGTTAGCAAGTGAGTGATCCACTTAACAACCACAGGCAAAAAGTTATAATCTTGGGCGCGACTCTCAGAAGTGCCACCTTGTTTAGTTATGGGAGCTCTGGTACCGTCTGTGGTCGTAAGTCAAGGTGCTTCTTGACATGGGATATGCAGGTAGTCCTCGACTTACGACCACAGTTGAGCACAACATTTCCATTGCTAAGTGAGACGTTTATGAAGCGAGTTCTGCCCCCCCATTTTAAGGGCTTTCTTGCCAACCGTTGTTAAGTGAATCACTGCCGTTGTTAAGTTAGTTGCAAATATTGTTTCCCTGAATGCCACGTCCGTTGTAAATTGAGCCCAAAATTTCTGTGGCTAAGTGGAGCATTTGTTAAGTTTTGCCCCATTTTACAAACTTTCATGCTGCGGTTGTTAAGCGAATCATTGCAGTTGTTAAGATAGTAACATTGTCATTAAGTGAATCTGGCTTCCCTGTTGACTTGGCGGTAGGTTGCAAAAAGGGATCCCATGACTGCAAAAGTCATAAATGAGTCAGTTGTCAAGGGTTCGAATTTTGATCCCATGGCCATGAGGAAGCTACAACAGTTGTAGGTATGAAAAATAGTCCTAGCTCATTTATTTCAGTGCCATTGTAACTAAGTGAACAGGTCACTAAGTGAATTGTTTTAAGTCGAGGACTACCTGTAATAACACAAGAGCAAAGGACATGCACTCTGCACATGCTCAGAAAATGCCATATTTTATTATTGTTCACCTATCACGATCCAAAACTGTTAGAAGATTGAGGTTAAACCCCAGTTTATATTAGACGCTGTGTAGGAAAGTCTATGTTTTACTAGCTTGTTCCTAGAGGGATTTCACAATTACACAAGGATTAAAACGCTCCAGGTTCGAATCCTACGCTGAATCGAACCAGGGCTCCATCCTTCTATTTGTTGTGGCCTGCCAGCGGCCAGTGGAGCTGGCGGCAGACTCAGACAGTGAGGGGGCTGGGGAGGAACATGGGCCGGTTCTGGAGGCTGAGGAAAGGGTCGGACGAGGGCTCTGCGTCGGAGGCAGAGATGGGGCCAGGGCCGTCCAACAGTTATCAGCTGCCTTCGGAGTCGGAGATCAGTAAGGCAGAAGAACAGCTGGAGCCTGTTTCCCAATGTGTGCATGCACAGAGCTGCCAGGAGAAGGGAACAGTTAAGGAACAAGGGTCGACTCAGGAGTAAGGACACAGGTGGGCGGTGAGTGGCCCCTCCCATAGGGAATAAAGAGGAGCGAAAGGGGAGGGGTATTTGCAGGAGACAGTTAATTCAATTCATTAGAGTGAAGATCTGTTCCTGACTTCTTGCCAAGTAATTGCTGCTGCACATGGCGTTTGGAAGCTATCGGCCTGGCAATTCTCCAAGCCTGATAAAGGTCTGTGATTGTAAATCACCCTTGAAAGATTGTTTGCCAGGACTTGGCTGGAGGCGGATTCACATTAACCTAAATAAAAGGGGTTTGCTTCATAATCTTGGGAAGCCTAGATCAGAACACATATACAGGAAGGATGAAGATGGCGTAAACCGTCTTTTAAAAATCAGGTCCCCCAAGGTCCGAGAAGTTTGGATGCCTCAGAACGCCACAACACAACGACTGCTTAGTGCGTATCACCACATTTCCGTTTTACAGGCAGGGCAAGGACGGAAGGCAGAAAAGTGAAACCATTTTGGATTTTAGGAACAACAAGAAATCCTTAAAAGAGGAAGGCTGAAGAAGAGATGTCTCCTCTAAGAGATAAATCTCATTGTCTGCCTTTGTGGCTTCTGAGAAGACGCAATTATTCTCTCCTTGTTGCCCTGCAGCCTGAAAAGGATATGAAATTTAAAGATCAAACAAAATTTGGGGTTTTCCCCCAAGACGAGATAAAAAGCAGCAGGCCAAAACCTTTCCTGAATTGAATGCAAGTCCTGGAATCCACATAATTTTCTTGTCGGAAAGACTGGAGAAAAACAAATGCAAGAAAAGGTCGTAAAGTGAGACAAAAAACCAAGACACCTCACTTCAGAAAGGTTACACTTAACAACAGAAATGTTGGATTCAATTGATTCAAATCCCGGCCCTTGGTAACTGGCAGGTACCTGTAGTTCTCAACTTACAACAGCTCACTGAGTGAACGAAGTTACAACGGCACTGAAAAAAGCAACTGAGGACTGTTTTTCACACTTACAACCGTTTGCAAACATCCCCAGGATCACATGATCAAAATTCAGACACTTGGCAATTGATTCATATTTATGACGGTCGCTGGGTCATGTGATCCCCTTTTGCGACCTTCCGACAAACCAAGTCAAGGGGAAGCCGGATTCACTTAACGACGATGTTACTATCTTAACAACTGCAATGATTCGCTTAACAACCGCAGCATGAAAGGTTGCAAAATGGGGCAAAACTTAACAAATGCTCCACTTAGCCACAGAAATTTGGGGCTCGATTTACAACGGACGCGGCATTTAGGGAAACGATATTTGCAACCTTCCTAGCTGTCTTCGGACAATCAAAAGTTAATGGGAGAAGTCAGGTTTATTTAACGATGGTGTGACTCACTTAACAACTGCAGCACTTTGCTTAACAGCAGTGGCAAGAAAAGGTCATAAAATGAGGCACGACTCCCTCAACGACAACCTCGCTTAGCAATGGAAATTGGGCTCCCAATTGTGTAAGTCGAGGACTATCTATGGTCTGTTTTCCAAACTGGGAAATAGGCTGTTTTTCAAATGCAGGCAGTCCTCGACTTACGACCACAATTTGAGCCCAAATTTACGTTGCTAAGCGAGACAGTGGTTCAGTGAGTTTTGCCCCCATTTTACAACCTTTCTTGCCACAGTTGTTAAGTGAATCAGTGCATTTGTTAAGTCGGTTACACTGTTGTTAAGTGAATCGGGCTTCCCCATTGACTTCGCTCATCAGAAGGTCACAAAATGGGATCGCAGGGACACTGCAACCGTCATAAATATGAGTCAGTTGCCAAGCGTCCGAATTTTGATCACGTGACTATGGGGATGCTGGGACTGTTGTGTCTAAAAAAGAGTCATAAGTTACTTTTTTCAGTGCCACTGTAACTTCAAACAGTCACTAAACGAATGATTGTAAGTCGAGAACTACCATTAACCTGCATTTTTCCATATATTTATTTATTCCTTGTCTTGTGCAAAGTCAGTGAGAGTCCTGATGAGAAGGGAAAGTTGCAGTGGGTCCTTTCCATGTTTTTCTCATCATTTCCCCCTCCACCCTCTAGATCAGGGGTCGCCAACCTTGTGGACCTCAGGGACCACCAAACTCATAATTTTAAATCCCACGCACATGAGACCCTGGGAAAATCCCCAAAAAAGTCTGCAGGAAAATTCCCTGCCCCGTTTTCCTACCGATCAACCATTCTTTATTTGGGATCGCAGGAGACGGTCTCCAGCTCCATTCTCGGGGGAGGGAGAGAGAGAGAGACTTTTGGCTTCTTGCAAGGGAAGCAGCAGAAGCAGCAGAAGTCTTTCTTTCTCTCCCCCAAACTCCGCCAGAAATGAGTCTTTGTGTTCCCTCACAGCCTGGATTAATTGCTTTAGGCAGTGCTTTGAGGGTGGCATTTCTCTGCGGACCACCAAAATTTACTTGCGGACCATGAGTGGTCCCTGGCCCACTGGTTGGCAACCATTGCTCTAGAGATGCATTTATTCGGTTTTAAATCCGGGTTCAAATCCCCCTCTTGAGCCAGGATTGGTCACAATGAAGCAAAAGGAAAATCAATGCAATTTTAGGCAAATCATTTCATCGCAACTTAGCACCCCAAAACAAACGAGAGCACAATTTTGTTTGCCTCCCTCATCAAACCGACCTGCAGCTTCTAATATGTCTGGTTGGGGATGATGGGACCCGTAGTTCAGCACAGGGGAAGGGTCAATAGGTGGAAGGTCATGTTTCAGAATTAAACGGGTTAAAATAAACCCAGAGAACATTCACCTGGGACACCTCTTAGAATCATGGTGTTGTAGGCCTGGAAGGAACGCCAAAGATCATCTAGCCCACCCCTTTGCAGAGTACAAGAACAGCCGTTAAATTTATTCATGAGAGGTGGTGATTCAGCTTCTTCCTTAAAAACCCCCAAAACATATGTAGTTAAGACTATTTACAAGATACCTTCAGGATGTTTCCCCCTAATATATCTTACTATCTTATCCAACACTCTTAGGCAAATCCTACCCTGACAAGAGAGCGGGATTGGGCTAGATGACCTCTGATATCCTTTCCCAGCTCAGAAACGGGTTTTGCATGAAGAGATCCTCATTTTTATTGAGAAGGAAGCCCTTGACTTACAAACACAACCGAACCGCCACATTTCTGTTTGCTAAATAAGGCAGTTGTTAAGGGATGTTTTCCCTGTTTTACAACCTTGCTTGACACCGTTGCTAAGTGAATCACTGCCATTGTTAAGTAAAGGACACAGTTGTTTAAAATGAATTTGCTTGTCAGAAGGTCGCAAAAGGCCACCACACAACACGGTCGTAAGTGTGAAAAATAGTCATGTCGCTTTTTTCAGTTCCCCTGTAACTTCCGACTTAGGACCCCAATTGAGCCCTGTTGTGACGTGAGAAGATTGTTAAGCAAGTTAGCGATGTTCCTCGCCACTGTTGTTCAGTGAATCACTGCAGTCCTTAAATGAGGACCATGGTGGTTAAGTAGTTTCCCCATGGACTTGTCAGAAGGTCGCAAAAGTGGATCATGGGGACACTGCAACTGTCGTCATAAATGCGAGTCAGCTGTCAAGCCATCCGAATGTAAATCACATGAGGAATGCTACAACGGTCGTAAGTATGAAAAACGGTCCTAAGGCACCTTTTTTTCAGTGTCGTCGTAACTTTGCGCGGCCACTAACAAGAACTTTTGTAAGCCGATTATTACCGTACCTGTGTCTGCATTCCTACCATGCGAAATTTTAACACGGCGACGCATAAACTCTGCCCATGTGCAAAGTTATTATGATTTTTTCTTTTCCCAGTTATCCTACAGAGCCCCCCCTTGCCCACAAAGCGAGCCCCTTCTAACTCCTTTGCAAATCACTGGCCAAGAACCTCCCAGTTTGTCCTGCCGATTTCCAGCGGAAATCTGTCGGCTCTTGTTTTGCATGGAAAGAAAAACAGGCCACCTCGCCTTTTACGAGAGGAAACGCAAGGCGGCCATGGCCGTCACTTCCTCCTTGTGGCCACTCGGGTCAGGTTGAGTCATCAGCTGGTGGCAAACTTCAGGATCAGGATAGGGGATCATACTGGCCATACTGGGAGAGGGGGGAGAGCAAATAGGATGAGCTGGGCCTTTTCCTAATGTATGCCCGCCTCTGGTTTAGAAAATCCTGCCCCGTGCTCATCCCAGCTAAGCAGAACCTGTGAAGAAAGGAGAGCACTTTGCGTATGCTCAGAGGCACGCTTGTCTCAGACCCAGGAGAGCTGGGGGAGGCTTGTGTCTCTAGGAACTGAGGGCAAAGTGAGCCTGGATCTCGAACTGTGTTTTCTCAATCTCTGCCACTTTAAGATGGGCGGATTTCAATTCCCAGAATTCCTCAGCCCGCTATATTTACTGGGGAATTCTGGGAGCCGAAGTCCCCATCCCCCCATCTTAAAGCGGCAGAGGTTGAGAAGCATTGATCTAGATTCTAGAGCAGTGATTCTCAACCTTAGAGACTTTAAAAAATGAACTTCAACTCCCAGAATTCCCCAGTAAGTGTAGCTAGCTAGGGAATTCTGGGAGTTGAAGTCCCCCCATCTTAAATTGGCCGAGGTTGAGAAACACTAATCTCGAGCAGTGATTCTCAACCTTAGAGATTTTAAAATGGACTTCAACTCCCAGAATTCCCCAGTAAGCATAGCTGGCTAGGGAATTCTGGGAGTTGAAGTCCACACAACTTAACGGGGCCGAGTTTGAGAAGCAATAATCTAGAATTTGAGGGAATCGATTAATTTGTGCTGGATCCCACATCCCCACCACCACACACACAGGTTGTTAGCAAGATGGGGAGGAGGTGAGAGATTTTGAATGCTACCCCAACATTTCAAGGGACCCCTTCAAGGAACCCCAGGTAGATCGGAGAAATCTGGAAACTGGTTGGGAACAAAAAGAACGTGAACCTCCCAAATTAGAATTTATTTTATGGCCTCTTTTTCTGCACAATTTGTAAACAGGACTTTGATTGGACCAGTCGCTGTTTTGACATTTTGGAACGACCCACGGGTACCTTCTCTAGGCAGGTGGTTTTACCCCAAAAGAAAAACAAAAAATAAAATCCTAGGTAAATAAATACAAAAAATATAAATATAAATATAAATATAAATACAGGTAGTCCTTGACTTTAAACAGTTCATTAAGTGGCGGTTCGAAATTGCAACAGCACTGAAAAAAAGTGATTTATGAACGATTTTCGCACTTATGCCTGACCGTTCCCTATGGTCATATGATCAAATTTGCTTGGCAACTGGCATGTACTTATGACAGTTTCCGTGTTCTGGAATCATGTGATCACTTTTTGGGACCTTCTGACAGGCAAAATCAATGGGGGAGCCAATTTAACACCGGCAGCGATTCGCTTAATAACAGTAGCAAGGAAGACCATAAAACAGGGCAAAAATGCCTTAAACAAATGTCTCGCTTAGCAACAGAAGTTTCAGTCATAAGTCGAGGACTAAGTGTAAAAAAACTGGCAGGAACAATCCACGTGGTGTTAAAAGAGGAGCAAACAATTCAGAGCCAGCCTGAATTGGGAGCCAACGTCCTGCTATGCTGTGGCCCTTGTAGCCAGACCCGGGTTCAAATCTCAGCAAATCTCTCCCCGAAAGACTTACTGTTGTTGGATTTCAGGTCCCGGTGGATGACGGGCACGATGGCCCCACAGTGAAGGTACTCCATGCCCTGCGCGATCTGGACGGCCCAGTTGATGAGGATGTGTGGCGGGATGCGGCGTCCGGCCAGCATCCGGCTGAGCGGCCCTCCGGCCGCGTACTCCATCACCAAACACAGGTTGGGCCCCTGGAGGCAGACGGCCTTCAGGGCGATGATGTTGGCGTGCTTCAGCATGGCGAAGAGGCGGGCCTCCTGGCGAACGCGCTCGGCCGTGGTGCTGATGTCCTCGTCCGGGTCCTGGCGGGCCGCCTTGACGGCTACCAACTGCCCCCGCCAGCTGCCCCGGTACACCTTCCCAAAGCCGCCCACCCCAATCACCTCCTCCAGCGTCAGGTCCCGAAAGTCGGCCTCAGGGGGGTCCCCGCCTGGCGGTGCGTAGGCCCCCGTCTTGGGCGAGACGTAATTCGAAGGGAAGATGCCCACCCGGTCGTTCAGCTTCCCGGCCCACCAGCCTTCGTCGCCGGAGATGGCCGAGTCCCAGGACAGGACTTCCACCAAGTCCCCTTTCCGCAGGGTCAGCTCGTCCGTGCTGGCGGCCTCGTAGTCAAACAACGCCGTCCAGACCGGGTTGGCGTAAGTGGTGGGAGCCCCGACTCGGGGGCCGGCTGGACCCCAGCCGCCCACCAGAGGGGCTTTCCGGAACATGCTTTTCAGTGGCTCCATGGCGCCCTCCCGGCCTCATCGGGTCCAGGAGCATGGACCTTCCCTCGGCCAGCGGGAGGAAGGGAGACCACGGGGAGAGCTCGGAGCTAGCTCAAACCCCCTCCCATCACGAGGGGAAAAGCGGAGCCACGTCTGCAACCCCCAGCCGGGCTCTACATGCCCTCCGAGGCTTCCCTGCCGCCCGCGGGCGCCGCGATCTCTTCCTCCTCCGTCGGCGCGGGCGGAGGCCCCGGGAAAGATCTCGCCTTCTGTGCTCGGGTTGCTTCCTCGTCGAAGCGTCCCGGATCCGATCCAGCGGTGGGTTTCCCGGACCCCTCCCGAAGAGCCCCGCGGCTGGCAGCGGAGGCAACCCGGGCTCTGGCAAAGCGCGCCCCGACGGCTCGTTCTTTCCCGGCTTTCGCCCCGGGGTCGGTGCGGCGGAGCGGTCCCTTTTTTCCCCGCAGAGCGCCGGACGGAGCGAGGCGGGCAAGGCAGGGCGAGGGCGGGTCTCCCCCTGGCCGGGACTGCCCCGCTTTGGAGGCGGGTCTCCCCGGCTGCCTGGCGCTCGGAAGACAAGGCGAGGCTGGCCGTGAGCTGGAACCGAGCCCAGCGCCGCCTTCGCCCGCTTTGCCAACCCGGAGGTGGGGGATGGGGGAGCGAGGCCGCGTCGCTCCGAGCTTGGCCACGCCGATTCCCACGAAGTTGGGGGTGATGGGAGCTGGAGTGCCTCGCCCTGGGGGGATCCTTTGGAAGGATGGAGGCATCTGGAATGCCTGGTGCCCAGGGAGACTTTTCACTTTATTTATTTTTATTTTATTTATTTTTCTTTGCGGGATTTGCTGCTTGCACCGGATAAGGAAACCCGCGTCTTTTGGAACGTCTGAATGGGGCTTGGCTCTTTGTTTCCAGCCGGTCTGAATTAACTCCAGATGTTGTGAATGCTGGAAGTTGTTAAAAAAAGATGTTGGACAGCCACATGTCTGAAATCATATAGGGTCTCCTGATTGAGCAAGGGGTTGGACTAGAAGACCTCCCAAGGCCCCTTCCAACTCTTATTCTGATTGATTGAAATATAACTCCTTTTTTTTTCCAGAAGGGTTTTTAGCTGATGGCAATAGCAATAGCACTTAAGACTTATATAGCGCTTTACAGTGCTTTTACAGCCCTCTCTAAGCAGTTTACAGAGTCAGCTATGGCCCCCAACAATCCCCTCATTTTACCGACCTTGGAAGGACAGAAGGCTGAGTTGACCTTGAGCCAGTCAGGATCGAACTGCTGGCGGAGTTAGCCTAAAATATTGCATTATAACCACTGGGGAGGGCAGGAAGGAAGGAAGGAGGGAAGGAAGGAAGGAAGATAGCACAGCACAGCTTCACAGTGCTTTCCAGCCCTCTCTAAGCGGTTTACAGAGTCAGCCTATTGCCCCCCCAAAAAAAAAACCATCGGTCCTTATTTTACTGACCTCGGAAGGATGGAAGGCTGAGTCAACTTTGACCCTGATGAGATTCGAACTGCCAAATTCCAGGCAGCCAGCAGTCAGCAGAAGTACTGCACTCTGTGTAGTATCAATTGTATCAATATGGATAGTCCTAGATTTAATTTACACAAGGCCTCTAAAATCTGGGATCCGTGATTCTTGGGGGTAGGGAAATTTGGATGTGTGTGTGTGTGTGTTTGTGGTTGCTTCGGCGCTGCCCCATGGCCACAGCCCTTGCCCAGAGGTTTAGTAGACTGATGCCTAGCCCAGGTCCTTCCATCAGCTACCACCGGTCAATAGTGGTCAAGCTGTTAGGGAATCAGAAGTCTCCCACTGGTATTTTGCCCGTCATCATTCTGCTTTGGTGTTTCGCTTATGGAAATAGCTCCGAAATGAGGATGCAACAGTTATGACAGGTTACTTAGTAAGTATTTAAAAATAGCTACGGTAAATAAAAATTATTGGGGATGCAAAATTTGAGACAACCAATAGATGGTGGCAAAGTTTCTTTTCTGCATCTCTGCTACCATCTAGTGGTCATCTTGGAGACCTTCAGGCCGTCCTGGGGCTTTATATCGAAATTTTGCAATTAATTTTAATATATAGTGTCAGCAAGAACCAAGCTACGGCTCGTGACTTGCAAAGCCAGGAATTGAAACTCGTTTCTCATTGGGGGAGAAGATCGCCATTCAATGAGAACGGACCCATAGCAAGTAGGATAATGCTTAAATGCCCGCCCTTTTGTAGTAAAGTTACCAGAACAATTGACGTCAAAAATTTACGCATGCGCACTGTCATCAGGGTCTCCCTTGGAGGATCAAGTCCGCCTGTCTTCCCTCGGCCGAGCTGATTCGCATGCGCATTTTGTTCCGTGGCAGTCTTTTGCGCACGCGCACCACCGTTTCCTTTAAACGGTGGATAAGGAAGCGTGAAGTCTGTTAGGACAGACAGTAGGAAGGGTTATCACCTAGAGATAGTAAATTAGAGGTGGTCATTTCATTATCTGGGTGGAATGTTTCTGGGTTGCTTTAACGACTTTGAAATATTTGTTTTTCTCACTGGTAGGAAAGTGGAAACTGATATTTTACCATCCTTGCCCAATAGTATCGTTTAAGTGCAGCCTGTTCACGATTGCATTGAATTGGACTGAATTGTAGGAGTACAATTTACGCCAACCTGGTAATGCTGGCTGGATTATATTTGTAGGAAGAACATCCATAATCCTGCAATGTATTTTAGTATTGTCAGTACACACATTTATACTTCAATTGATAATGTTTACCTGCTTATTCTCTCTCAATATGCATGGCATATGGTTTATATCCTTTCACATAGTCTTTGCATATTTTGTGCTATTTATCAACACATACCTTTGCTTTCATAAATTCTATCTGTGCATACTTTTATATTTTTACATATAAAGTATAAGATTTTACTCTTATCTAGTGAAATACACACCCACATATGTAAAATGCATAAGATGGATATAGTGCACACAGTTTTGCTTTCTTGTGCACTATTTATCTACTCATATTTTTCTCAACTTTATTATGGTCATTAAACAGCACAAATATAATACACACATTTTCTTCCATACAGTTTATCTTCTTTATCCTTTATGTAGTATCCTTGTGCACATCCATACACATATATACCTTTGCTATATATGTTTAACTTGCTTATTTTCATTTAGAGGATTATTTTTGTCCTATTTTTTAATATTAACCAGCATGTAAATATAAACACCCATCTGTTTGCTTTCTTACTATTAATATAGACGTGTGTATGTGTGTAAACATACAGTATACACATATATATTCAAACACACACGCACACACATATACACATATATGAACCTGCAAACGGGTTCAAAATAATATATGAAAGATGGGAAAATAGATATTTCATATATAATTTTGAACCTGTTTACTGTCTAAAAACTACACATCAGACGTTTTCAATAGAAAATAATTTAAAAACACAAAAATGAAATACAAAACACATCTGAATTTCATCTGCTCCGATTTAGGGAAAAGTGGTTTTTTGCTTCATTTCTGCCTCCAGCATATTGCAAATTGCTCAATAGGAGAATGTTAATTGACGGGAGCCAATTAAAACCTGAACTCGGATTCACGTCGCCCCGTCTCTCTTTCTCTTTCTCCCCCTCTGCTCTTTTCATAGCTCTTAGGCGGCCAGGCGGCCGAGTCCCTCCCTCTTCCTTCCGCCTTCCGCCTTGACTTCCGGTCTCGGAAAGCGGACGTGAGGGGACCCCGCATGCGCAGTGCCGCCGCTTCTCCTTGCAGCTGCTCGGGCGCTTCTTCCGGCCTCCCCCCCAATCCCCGATGAGGTGCGAGCGCCGAGAGTTCTCCCCGCAGCCGCCCTCCACACTCGGCTCCTTAAGGCCAAGCGGGGCTGACCCTTGACCCCGGAAGTGAACGAGACCCCGGAATTGTTTGACTCAGGGGAGGGGGCGGCTCGGGGGCCGTTAAAGGATTCATGGTGCCCCCCGGTTTCCCCAGGGGACCCCCGGGAATTGGAAGCGGAGCCTCCTCCCTGCGCCCCCCCCGGCCTTATAGCACCCCCCGCAACCCTGGCAGAGGCTCTCATGGCCCAGGCGTGGAGGGGCCTCCCCTTGTAGGCAGTGTTGGGGGCCACTGGTCACCCCTGCTGCCCCGGACCCCCTTTTGCGGGGCGGCCTCCCCTCCCAGAACCCCCTGCGTGGCTACCCTGCCTGGGTCCTCCTCGGGACGCCCCCATGGCGTGAGGGGCGGGCCTGAAGAAGAGGAGCAGCGGCACCCGGAAGAGGGTGCCCCAAATTGTGGGGGGGCAGCTTCCCCTCCGCCTGCCAGCCCTGCAGGGTCGTCCGGGGCCCCTGGAGAGCCCTTGGCAGCCCAGGAAGGGCTGGTGGGCCTCCCCACTTCCCGGGACCCCGGAGGGGCAGAGGCGGCGGGTTCTGGATTCCCCAGCCCTTCCAGATCATGGGACTCAAGCTGCCTTAATGAAGGCCCCTGGGAGCGCCAGCTGGCCAGTGGTGTTCCCTCGGGAGGAGGAGGAGGAGGAAGAAGAGGGCGAAGAAGAAGAGGAGGAGGAGGAGGCCCCGCCGTGGATATGGGGTCGCAGGTGCTCCAGATCTTACGCCAGGGCGTCTGGGCTTCGCTGACCGGCGGCTGGTTCTTCGACCCGCATCAGAGCACTTTCTCCAACTGTTTCCATCTCTACACTTGGATTTTCCTGCTCATCCTCCCTTTCCTGCTCTACATGGTGAGTAGAGGGAGGGGGGGCTGGAAGGGGGGGGTCATAACCCCTAAAATCTGGGGCCTGAGCTTCTGTCAATCATTTCCTCATTCATCGGTTAATTCCTGGGCAGGTACAGGCAGTCCTCAGCTTACGACTTAAATTTCAGCCCCAAGTTACCTGTCGCTAAGCGAGATGTTGGCTAAGTGAGTTTGGCCTCACTTGCAGCACTTTCTAGCCACGGCCGTTAAGTGGGTGAACTTCTGTAGCTGATTTCCTATTTCGTCAGTTAATTTCTGGACAGGTAGTCCTCGGCTTACGACCTAAATTCAGCCCCAAATTATCTGTCGCTAAGCAAGACCTTGGTTAAATGAGTTTGACCTCACTTGCGGAACCTTTCTCTCCGCGGTCGTTAAGTGGATTGCTGCAGTGATTTCACTGAACTTACTTGAGTAAGTGAACGTTCGTTCTCGCCACGGTCGTTAAGTGGATCGCTGCAGGGTTTCACTGAACTTAAGTGAGTAAAACATGACGAAGTCAGTGCGGAAGCCAGATTCACTTAAAGTCAGCAACCCAGTTGTGAAGCGGATCTGGCTTCACTTGTCAGAAGGTCGCAAAAGTTTAGTTTAGTTTACTTTATTGTCGTAGCACTTCATACAACGAAATCAAACACCCTCTTCAGTGCACATCATGACCATGAAAATAGACCCAAACACACATCCTTCACCCTCCACACATTGAACTGAAAACCCCCTGACACCACACCAACCCTGCACTATACAGCAGAATTCAAAAGAGCTACTGTCCTGGGATAGAAGCTGTTTTTCAGCCTATTTGTCCTTGTTTTTAATATTCTGTACCGTCTGCCAGGTGGTAATAGTTCAAAAAAAGGGTTCCCAGGATGGGATAAATCTTTGAGAATGTTTTGAACTTTCTTAAGGCAGCAGGAGCTATAAAGCTCTTCCAAAGAGGGGAGAGGGCAACCCACGATCTTCTGGGCAATGACGTTCACCCTCTGGAGTGCTGTCCTATCTGCCCCTGTGCAATTGGCAAACCCTACAGAGGTGCAGTGAGTTAAGATACTCTCTATGGTGCAGCGGTAGAAGGTCACCAGCAGTTTCTCATTCAGTAGTTTTCTGAGAAGCCTCAGGTAGTAGAATCTCTGCTGGGCCCTTTTGACCAGGGCTGCAATGTGAGCACCCCAGGTCAGGTCCTCTTTTAGGGTAACACTCAGAAACTTAAAACTGGCCACTTGTTCCACTCGGTCTCCATGGATAAGCAAGGGCTGGAGGTCTGATCTGTTCTTTCCATAGTCCACTATAAGCTCCTTGGTCTTATTCGTGATCTCCACACCACGAAAGCAACCATTGGTCCACCTCATCTCGGTAGGCAGACTCATCCCCCCCACCACAGAGATGGGGACTCACCTTAAGGAAATCAAGTTAGTAACACGGTTGTTAAGTGAATCTGATTTCCCCATTGGCTTGTCAGAAGGTCGCAAAAGGGACAAGACACTGCAACCGTCATAAATGTGAATCTGTTGCCAAGCATCTGTTTGTTTTTGTTTTCTTTTTGAGTATATGTTTTATTTTTATTCATGAACATTTTGAATACAGTGTATTGTCAGGGCATGTCATTTACAAAAAAGCAAAAGAAAAAAACAAACAGAACTATCAACACATATACTTATAACAACAATGATAGTATAACAAAATAATTTTAACTGAATTTCTTTGTATTAGCTTATTTATACAGTAGTTCTATTAATTAGATCAACATGTTTATAATTGTCGACCCTCTTTGTGTTGAATTCTTACCTAACAATAATCTTTCTGCATCTAATTTCTTTTTTTTTAATTTCTTTTTTTAATTTTTTTAAAAAATTTTATTGGTTTTTAAAAACAGACATAAACAAAACATAAAAACATCAAGCTATCTTCCATAGGTGTACATACAGTGTGCCGGTTGGTTTACAAATTGTTTTTGTGCTTCCATTTCGTAGTCTTCAATTACAATTACATTGCATATAATCTCATATTGTCAATCAAAAATTAAATACTTTAGTATCATTATTAATCATTTGACTATACTTTTATTCATTCATGTTTTACAAGATAATCATAATTTACTTAGTTTATTTTATAACAGTTCATATTATCATCCCAAATCTATCCTAAAATCATTTTGTAGATATAATAAGAAAGAAGTACATCTTTATATATTTATTATTTTCTAAGTCTACATATTTCATTACTATATTTTATTGTCTAACCATTGATAGAAAAGATCCCAAATTTTATAAAATTGTTTATCCTCTTGTTCTCTAATTTCAAATATCAATCTACTCATTTCAGCACATTCCTATATTTTCTTAATGATTTCCTCCTGTGATGGTATTTTCTCATTTTTCCAGTTTTTAGCAAATACAATCCTAGCCGCTGTTAATACATTTACAATCAAGTAGTTCAAGTCTTTACTATATATTTCAGGTAAAATTCCCAATAAAAATATCTCTGGTTTCAAGTCTATATGTTTTTTTGGCATTTTTTCCAACCACGTGTGGATTTTAGTCCAGTATTTTTTAGCATCCGCACAAGTCCACCACATATGGTAATATGAGCCAGGTGTCTGATGACATTTCCAACATTTTTCGGATTTATTCTTGAACATTCTTGCTATTTCTACCTCTTATCTCTAACCATAAGCGCCTGGGTTTTGATCACGTGGCCATGGGGAAATGGTGCAACGGTCGTAAGTGTGAAAAACAGTCATAAGTCAATTTTTCCAGTGCTGTTGTAACTTAGAACGGTTGCTAAATGAATTGTTGTAAGTGAAAGGCTGCCTGCAATTCTTTCCAAACTCCCCAAAGTGCCTCACTTCTCCTCTTTATCTTCCTGTTTCTTTTCCTTTCCTTTAAAACAGGGCTCTCCAACCTTAGCAACATTCAGCCTGGCAGACTTCAACTCCCAGAATTCCCTAGCCAGCAAAGAAATTGCAAAGCTGGCTGGGGAATTCTGGGAGTTGAAGTCTGCCAGGCTTCAAGTTGCCAAGGTTGGAGACCCCTGCTTTAAAACACATAAGAATGAAGGTTCCTGTAACACCTCACTGCTCGATTTTAGCAAGTGCTTGGAAAGGGACTGGTGATGGTTTATCTAATGCAGGCTCACCTCTTGCTCTGACGGGGCCGCCCTCAATTCTCCCCATCGATGTTATGTGGCAGCTTTCTCAACCCTTCACGTTGCTTTCCCTGTCTTTTTCCCCCAGGGGGATTACAACTGACTCATATTTATGACAGTGGCAGTGCCCCAGAGTCACATGGCCCCCTTTGGTGACCCTTCTGACAAAGTCGGTGGGGGGGACCAGTTTCATTTAACAACCGTGCGGCTAATTCAACAAACGCGGCAGAAAAGTCGTAAAAATGGGGCGAAACTCACTTAACAAATTTCTCACTCAGCAACAGAAATTTGGGGCCCAATTGTGGTCATAGGTTGAGGACTACCTGTATAAGGTCGTTTTCCTGCCACTGTTGTAACTTTGGTCACTAATCGAATTGTTATTCATCGAGGACTACCTAAACTCTTGTGTGTACAGGTAGACCTTGACTTAACAGCAGTTCATTTAGCGACCATTCAAAGTTACAACGGCGCTGAAAAAAGGGACTTACAACCGTTTTTCACACTTACAACCTTTGCAGTATCCCTGTGGGCCATGTGATCAAAATTCAAATGCTTGGCAACTGACTTATATTGACGACCATTGCTGTGGCCTGAGGTTCTGTGATGCCCTATCGAGACCTTCTGACAAGCAGTCTGTGGGGGAAGCCAGATTCACTTAACCGGGTTAGTAACTTACCAACTGCAGTGATTCACTTAACGACTGTGGGATGGAAGGTCATAAAATGAGAAAACTCGCTTAACAAATGTCTCATTTCCCAACAGAAATGTTGGGCTCCATTGTGGTCGTAACTTGAGGACTACCTGTATAGTGGAAGGGTAGAGTTCTAGATGAAGAATTATAAGCCTTGTCAGGAGAAGGTCCATAGAAAATAAACAAGAATAGAAAGAGTAACTCATTTATCATATGTGTCAGTTAATAACATAAATGTTGGGCCCCATTGTGGTCGTAACAGTTCTTGGCTGTGGGAGAGGATTAACCAGTTGCATTTCCTAAACTGTGTTGGATCTGGCTTCTTAGAGAATGCAACTTAGCTGATAACGTGCCATGAAATGAAGACGGCATAGAATGGAAAGGCAGGAGATTAAGGAGTCAGCAGCGATTCTTACGGCAGAAATAATGGTTTTTAATATATATTAAAGGTGATCCAAGCAGTCCTCAATTTACAACAGTTCCTTTAGTGACTGAAGTTACAAAGGCACTGAAAACAAAAAGTGACTTAAGGAATGTTTTTCACACTTAGGACCAGTGTAGCATCTGTCAACTCATAAAACAATCCTATGCCTGTTTTAGGAGTTGCCATAAAAAAAGGGGGAAAGGAGGAAGGAAATCTGGAAGAGCCGTGCAGCGGTTTGGAAGCGAAAGCACATTCCAACTCTTAGCTTTAAAAGATTGTAACTAAACTACCAGAGCTTTTGCCCGTGAATATATTTAATTGGAGAACGTAATTGATGACACCCAGCCTGTGGATGTGCTCAATTGGAGAATGATTTATGACACACCCAGTGGGGAGGGGGGAAACAGGGTCACGGGACTGTCAATGACGTATGCCGGAGTTGGCTTCATACAGGGCAGGGCCAGTATGTCGCCTCTAATGAATCCTTTGAAGTTTTTTGAAGTTTGGCTCGAGAATCATGATTTAATCAGAGCGATTGCTGGAATCCTGACAGCATTCCAGCATGGTCACAAGATCAAAATTCAGACGCTTGGCCACTGACTCATATTTATGACCTGCAATTTCCCCCTTTTGCGACCTTCTGACAAGCAAAATCAATGGGGAAGCCACTTAACAACCGAGTTACTCACTTAACAACGGCAGTGATTCATTGAACAAACTGTCGCAAGGAAGGTCTTAAAAATGGGGCAAAACTCAATAAACGGTCTCCCTTAGCAACAGAAACGTTGGGCTCTATTTTGGCCATAAATTGAGGCACTGCCTGTAATAATAAAGAGTTTAAACCAACCTTTCTGTCTGGTTGGTGCCCAGAATATCCGTATTCCTGCAACCCTCGAACGAGGGCGAAAATAACCTGCAGATCATTTTAGTGCATTAAGGAATCAATAAGAGCGCTGAAGGTTCTAGAAAAGTTGGGTTCTTAACATCAACTAATTGCCATGGGATCGTTCCAGAGTTTTGCTTTCATAGCCTGGATTAAAATCTGCATTGCTTTTTCCCAAAGCCAGATGCTGAAACAGGGAAGTCATAAAACTTAGGTTGAATTTCAAGCCGAGCAAGAGAAGCAGCTAAGCGCCCCGGAATTTTGCTTTCAGGCAGGGAGAAGAATCAAAAGCTGCTTAATGCACATCGCGGAGTGTACAAGTTAGTCCTTGACTTGCAACTGTTCGTTTAGTGACCGTTTAAAGCAGGGGCGTCCAACCGTGGCAACGTTAAGACTTGTGGACTTCAACTCCCAGAATTCCTCAGCCAGCTGGCTGAGGAATTCTGGGAGTTGAAGTCCACAAGTCTTAACGTTGCCACGGTTGGACGCCCCTGGTTTAAAGCTACAACGGCACTGAAAAGAGGGACCTATGGCCATTTTTCACACTTAACGACCATTGCGGCCCTCCCATTATCCCATGATCGAAATTCGGATGCTTGGCAACGGGTTCATATTTATGACGGTCGCAGGGTCTCCCTGGGTCATGCGATTCCCCTTTTGCGACCCGGCGAGCAAACTCAAATGAGGAAGCCGGATTCACTTAACAACCGCAAAGAGTCACTGAGCAACTTGCGGCCAGAAAAGTCGTAAAACTGGGGTCAAAACTTGCCTGACTAATGTTTTCAACTTAGCAACGTGAATTTTGGGCTCCATTGTGGTTGTAACTCCAGGACTACCTGTAGGGAGTTTTCTTCCTGTGGGGGCCCCCAAAGCTCCGTTCTCCCTTGCAGATCTGAAGGGCAGCTGAATCAAACTGGGGTGCCTTCCCAAAAATTCTATTAGCAGATTTCCCCAATCAGTGAGTTAGGATGAAAGCTGGCTAGGTGACTTTGGGCCATTCATCAGGAGATGATGAGTTCTAGTCCCGCCTTAGGCAGGAAAGCCAGGTGGGTGACTTTGGGCCAATCACCAGGAGACGATGAGTTCTAGTCCCGCCTTAGGCATGAAAGCCAGCTGGGTGACTTTGGGCCAATCACCGGGAGACGGTGAGTTCTAGTCCCACCTTAGGCAGGAAAGCCAGGTGGGTGACTTTGGGCCATTCATCAGGAGATGATGAGTTCTAGTCCCGCCTTAGGCAGGAAAGCCAGGTGGGTGACTTTGGGCCAATCACCAGGAGACAATGAGTTCTAGTCCCGCCTTAGGCATGAAAGCCAGCTGGGTGACTTTGGGCCAATCACCGGGAGACGGTGAGTTCTAGTCCCACCTTAGGCAGGAAAGCCAGGTGGGTGACTTTGGGCCAATCACCGGGAGACGGTGAGTTCTAGTCCCGCCTTAGGCAGGAAAGCCAGGTGGGTGACTTTGGGCCAATCACCGGGAGACGGTGAGTTCTAGTCCCACCTTAGGCAGGAAAGCCAGGTGGGTGACTTTGGGCCAATCACCAGGAGATGGTGAGTTCTAGTCCCACCTTAGGCAGGAAAGCCAGGTGGGTGACTTTGGGCCAATCACCAGGAGATGGTGAGTTCTAGTCCCACCTTAGGCAGGAAAGCCAGGTGGGTGACTTTGGGCCAATCACCGGGAGACGGTGAGTTCTAGTCCCGCCTTAGGCAGGAAAGCCAGGTGGGTGACTTTGGGCCAATCACCGGGAGACGGTGAGTTCTAGTCCCGCCTTAGGCAGGAAAGCCAGGTGGGTGACTTTGGGCCAATCACCGGAGACGGTGAGTTCTAGTCCCGCCTTAGGCAGGAAAGCCAGGTGGGTGACTTTGGGCCAATCACCGGAGACGGTGAGTTCTAGTCCCGCCTTAGGAAAGCCAGGTGGGTGACTTTGGGCCAATCACCAGGAGATGGTGAATTCTAGTCCCGACATGAAAGCCGGCTAGGTGACTTTGAGCCAATGACTCTCCCTCTGCCCAATCTACCTCACAGGGTTGTTGCTGTGGGGGGAATAGGAAAAGGAAGGAGTCTTAGTCAGTTACTTAACTGTCAGTTATTACTTAACTGTCTTGAGTTAAGTAAAGGCAGGATAAAGATGGAATGAATAAATTAAAAAAAAAAAAAGATAGAAATGTCTGATTTTGTAGAAACAAGCCGAGGGCTGAATCTTGATCATTTAAATAGGTGAGCGCATGTGTCAACTGTGCAAATACAACGCTTTAATCAATCTCTTGCACTTTTTAAGAAAAAATTGTTTTTTTAAAAAAAAAAACACCAGGAAATAACAACAATCCACACTTCATACAAAGCAGCCCTCTTGGTTTGGAAAGTCGTTGCACAGAGAAAAGTGGAAACTTGTCTCTTGTTCCAAAATGCAAGGCAGTGGGATTTAATTACAGGAATTAACTGAACCCTTGGTGTGGGGGCAGGAATTCCTGTATATAGTAAGAGGGATTGAACAGTGGGATTGGCGGCCCTGAAGATGGTAGCTACCTTTTTTTTAATATAGGAAGTCCACAACTTATGACTATGATGGTTATTATTTGTTAAATGGGTTTTGCCCCTTTTTTTATGAGCTTTCTTGCCACAGTGAGTGAAGCGCCGTACTTTTTAAGTTGGTCATAAGGTTGTTCAGTTGAATCTGGCTTCCCTGTTGAGTTTGCTTGTCCGAAGGTCGCAAGAGGGGATCATGTGATCCTGGGACGCCGCGACCGTCGTAAATAGGAACCAGTTGCCAAGCATCTCAATTTGGATCACATGACCATGGGGAATGCTACAATGGTCGTAACTGTGGGGGGGGGGGGAAACGGTCGTAAGTTACTTTCTTCAGGGCCGTTGCAACTTCGAGCGGTCCTTAAACAGATTGTAAAATGAGACTACCTGTATTTTTAAATCAAAGTTGGACGAATCGTTTGGAGGATTACTTTTGAGTTGAGTTCCTGGCCTGACAAAGAGGGGGGCATTCTGGGACCTTGAATGGCATTTTCCAGCTCTTTTCTTTGAATTTTAAAAATAACAACGCCGGCCATCCCTTAGGTATTCGTGAAAGGATTACAGCAGTCAAAACAAACTGCCTTTTCCCACGAACCGGGAGTTGAGTTCAAATGATAACGTTAAAAGAGTTGGGAAGGCAGGGAAGAGGTCTAGGAGCTGCAGCAAAAGGGCAGGGCCAGGTCAAATCAGGAATCCATCCCTAATTTGAAGTGTTATTTCCCATTGTGACTCAGAAGGGGCAGGTGGCATCACTGTCTAAGGCAGGGTGTCCAACCTTGGCCACTTTAAGACTTGCGGACTTCAACTCCCAGAATTCCTCAGCCAGCTTTGCTGGCTGAGGAATTCTGGGAGTTGAAGTCCGCAAGTCTTAAAGTGGCCAAGGTTGACACCCCTGGTCTAAGGTTTCCTCTTAATCCAGTGTTTTTCAACCTTAGCAACTATAAGATGGGTGGACTTCAATTCCCAGAATCCTCCAGTCAGCTTGCTTTAAGATGGGGGTGCGGGGGAACACTTCAACTCCCAGAGTTTCTTAGTCAATATGCTTTAAATGGGTGGATTTCAACTCCCAGAACTTCTTAGCTATCATGCTTTTAAGATGGGTGGACTTCTACTCCCAGAATCCCCCAACCACTCTGCTTTAAGATGGGCGGATTTAGTTCACTTAACCACTTGTTGGGTTCCATCAAAGGCTTATAATCCAGAGAGTCTTCTGGAATGTTTTCCTGCTTAGGATTTTGGAGGAGGGGTGTTTTTTTTGGGTGGGTGGGGGTGTTTGGCAGCCTACAACCTGCGACACTGCAGTCCAGTGTGTGGCTGCTGTTGGTGGCATCACGTCACTCACACCCCTATTTTAGGGTATGAGCTGCGAAACATGCAGAGATGCACCTCACCTCCTGCCTCTCCAACGGGGAGGCTCACATCCTCTTTTCTCCCAGGTCCCATCTGGCCACACTCTGCACCAGTGATTTTTTTTTTGGGGGGGGGGAACGGGGGACGGGACCCCATCCTTACAATCAAGCCTTGAACTTCTCCATCCGTTTCCCCCAGAACAAATCCAGACTGAACAGGGATGAGTTTCAGAGTTGCTGTAATCACACAGCAAGAACCAGCCCTACTTAACGGAATAAAAGGGACCTTGGAGGTCTTCTAGTTCAACCCCCTTTGGAAAATAGGTAGACTTTCCCTCTTCTTTGGGGAAACTTAGCCAAACCTCCTTCACTTCGTGGTGTTGAAATTTCGCTTTCACATCCTGCTTTCTTTTTAATTTTTCTGTGCAAAATTGTCAGATCATGCATTTGACCTCTCCATAACTCTTTTACACTTCTCTGGCCTGTGCCTTGTGCATCCCCCTTGTAGCCTTCTGTACCCTCACCATTGTGCACCCGACTCACACACCCACAACTCTGGGAAGCCAGCTTTTGTACTGATTAAACGTTCTCCCTTTCAGGAATTTCCTCCTTATTCCCAGGTTGAATCTCTCTTTAATGATCTTCCATCGGTGATTTATTGTCTCGCTTTCTGGTGCTTTGGAAAATTAGGTAGACTCCCCGTCTTCATGGTGGCAGCGCCTCAAATCTTGGAAGACTGTTACCATGTCACCCCTGGTCCTTCTTTTCACTAGACAAACCCAATTCCTACAACCACGGACCTTGTGAGGTCTTCTAGTCCAGGGATCCCCAACCTTTTCGGCCGCGGCCCGGTTCCGACATCAGCTGGGCGCCGCGACCGTGCCGGCGTCAACTGGGCGCCGCCATCTTTTATGACGAAAAGGCGCTTCCGGTGGCGTCACCGGGCGCTGTTTATCATAAAAAGATGGCGGCGCCAGCTTCTGGTGAGCTTTTCGGGTAGAAATGGCTTTCTACCGGAAAAGCTCACCGAGCGCTTGGCGCCGCCATCTTTTATGACGAAACAGCGCTTCCGGTGAGCTTTCTACCCGGAAAAGCTCACCAGAAGCGCTTTTACCAAAAAAGATGGCGGCGCCCAGCAACCAGCGGCCCGGTAGGGTTGTTCCGCGACCCGATCGGTCCGCGGACGGCGGTTGGGGACCCTGTTCTAGTCCAACCCCTGGTCAAGCATTTCAGACAAATGGTGGTTCAATCTCTTCTTACAGGCCTCCGGTGATGGAGCACCCACAACTTCTGGTGGCAAGCAGTTCCGCTGGTTAATTGTCCTCACTGTCAGGAAATTTCTCCTTAAGTTTCCAGGTTGCTTCTCTCCTGGGTTAGTTTCCATCCGTTGCCTCTTGTCCTGCCTTCTCAGGGGCTTTGGAGAATAAGTTGACCCCACTTCCTCTTCAGTCTGTTAGATATTGGCAACCGATTCATATTTATGAATGCACTCTAAAAAGACCGTAGAAATATTTTATGAGTGGACAGCCAGATTCACTTAACCGCCGGGTTGCTCCTTGAAGAACTGCAAAGGTTCACTTAACAACCACGGCATGAAAAAAAAAGTCGCGAAATGGAGCCAAACAAAAACGCCTCACTTATTAACAGCATCCATTTCGGGGCTCGGTCGTTGTTCGTAGGTGGAAGACTCCCTGCCTTGACTTTGTGACCTTCTCCTTTGGCAGGTGATGCCCCCCAGCATCATGGTCGCCGGGATCTACTGCGCGGTGGTGGCCGTCTTCTTCACGACGGTGAAAACAGTCAACTACCGTCTCCACACCATGTTCGACCAGGGGGAGATCGTGGAAAAAAATTCGGCGCTGGTCGAATCTGGCAAGGCCGACGAGAGAGCAGCTGCTGACGAGGACAATTTGACCAGGTGAGTGAAGGCAGCACAGGGCAGGCAGTCCTCGACTTAAGACAGTTCGTTTAGCGACCGTCTGAAGTTACGACGGCACTGCAAAAAGAAAAGTGACTTAGGAACGTTTTTCACACTTAGCGACCTTGAAAGCATTTCCTGGGATCCAAATTCAGACGCTTGGCAACTGACTCGTATTTACGACCCTTGCAGTGTCCTGGGGGTCACGTCATCCCCTTTTGCCGACCTTCAATGGGGAAGCCCGATTCACTTAACAACCTAACTGAGCCACTGCAGTGATTCAGTTAACAACCGTGCTGCTATCTTACAACCGCAGAGATCCACTTAACTGAGGCCAGGAGGTTTTAAAACGGGGCACAACTCACCTAACAACGGTCTCACTTACCAACGGAGATTTGGAGCTCAATTGTGGTCATAAGTCGAGGACTACCTAGATTCTCCAGTTTAGGGAACAATTTCCAACCTGGGATGAAGAAGTCGGTTTTGAGATTTAACAGATGAACAGTGTTGGAAGGGACCTTGTAGGTCATCTAGTTCAGCGGTCGCCAACCTGTGGGCCGCGGCCCACTGGTGGTCAGTGAGAAAATTTTGGTGGTCCACAGAGAAATGTCACCTCCAGAGCAACCCCCCCCCCAAAGCAATTAATCCAGGCTGCGCAGGAACAGAAGGCTATGCCGCCCACATGGCCCACAAGAACCCTCCCCGCCCCCTCACTCCTTACTTGGCAAATTTGCCTGTTAAGTTGCTATTTTTCCTTTGTCCGACCATCAGGTGTTCTGCTCTGCCGGGAGATTTAGATTAGCTAGAAAGCAGGAAATCCTTGGATTTCTTGCTTTCTAGCTAATCTTTAGATCTTTGGCTTCTGCTTTTAAGCAGAGCCGAACCTTCCTTAGAACCGAAGCAGCGCAGACTCAGGTAGGTGATGGCAGAAACCCAGATCTCTTAAGTGAATCTGATTCTGTGAGCAACTCCATCTGCCTGCCTGCTTTGCCTGATTTTGGGTAAAAGTTGCTCTTTTTTAAAATAAAAAATTCAATATTTATATAAATATTTATAATTTTTACATACAAGCCATGCCCAGGCAGTCCCAGGACCACCAAGCCATGCCCACAAATTAGGCCACGCCCACAGAACTGGTTGTTAAGAATTTTAAATCCTACCCCTGCCTGTGTGTTTGTATGTGTGTGTGTGTGTGTGAGAGAGAGAGTGTGTGAGAGAGAGAGGGAGGGAGAGAGAGGTTAGATCCGATCTCTCTCTCTCTCTTTCTCTCCCACCAAGGTCAGCAAGCCAAAATTCATAATAGTGGGATTTAAAGTTATGGCTTTGTTGGTCCCTGAGGTCCAAAAGGTTGGCGACCCCTGATCTAGTCCAACCCCCTGCCCAAGCAGGAGACCCTACCTCGTTTTGTATAAGCCTTTGTTTGTTCCTTTCTTCCAAGGTGGAATTCCATCTTTTGGGGGGAGGGGAATTGGACTTCACCCCTTTTCCTCTGCAGGGACCCCGGAGGCGTCGAGATGACCGTGTTCCGTAAAGTGAGCTCCACCCCGCCGGTGAGATGCAGTTCGCAGCATTCTGTCTTCGGCTTCAACCAAGTCATGGTAAGGGAGAGAGAGTTTGGGTTGAATGTCCCAAAGGTGCATTTTTGTCAAGAGGCAACTGGGCTTTCTGGCTTTTTTTCTTTGAAGACATTTCGCTTCTCATCCAAGAAGCTTCTTCAGCTCTGACTGGATGGTGGGGAATGGAAGGATTTATATTTCTTGCAGGCAGCTGGTCATTTGCATCCTTTTAGAGGGTCGTTGAGGCCACTTGGAGGTTTATCTGTGTCTTCAGGGTCACAGATGGGTGTGGAAGGACCCATTTACCTGAGGACACCAATAAACCTCCAAGTTCACTTAACAGCCAGGTGACTAATTTGGAAACTGCAGTGATTCCCTTCACAACGGAGGCAAGGAAGGCTGTAAAATGGGGAGAAATTCACTGTCTCGTTTAGAAAATGTGAACTCCGTTGTCATAAGTCGAGGACTACCTTTACAGGTGAAGCTTCGCTCGTTTGCTCGCCCACCGCTCATCTCCAGCTGTGCGTCCCAGTTCCTAACAGGCCACAGACTGGTTTCGTCTGTGGTCTGTTAGGAAGTGGGATTTGCGTCAGTGGTGAGATTCAATTTTTTTTTACTACCAGTTCTGTGGGCGTGGCTTGGTAGGCGTGGCGGGTGTGGCTTGGTGGGCGTGGCAGGGGAAAGATAGTACAAAATCCCCCTTCCCTCCCCACCCCACTGACCTGCTTTCCAGCTCCGTTCTCCTGTGCAGGGCAACCAAAGGAGACTCAACCAATCAGCTGGGACTTGGGAGGCGGAGAAGAGATGGGGGCGGGGCCAGTCAGAGGCGGTATTGGCCGGTTCTATTCAAAATGTCCGCTACTGGCTCTCCAGAATCAGTCAGAACCAGCTGAAGACCCACCACTGATTTGCGTATGAACCCAACTCCATCTTTCAACACAAGCTTGGCATTTCTGAAGTGACATTAACCCCGGATTATTCGAAGATCTTATTTATTTATACATCACATAAAAAGCTGAGTGCTTTTTATAGGAAGCTCTCTAGTGGGGATGGGGCAGTATAGAAATCGGATAAAAGCCCCAAAAATGAACTCAATAAATAAATGTAACAAACTCCTTTGAAGCTCCCAAGAACTTACGTCCGGCCCGGCATGGAATTTTCTGGGCTATTTTGCAAACAAGCTGTATAGATCACGGGTATCCAACCGTGGCCACTGTAAGACTTGTGGATTTCAACTCCCAGGATTCCTCACCCAGAATGGCCGGCTGGGGAATTGTGGGAGTCGCAGTCCGCAAGTCTTAAAAAGTTGCCAAGGTTGGACATCCCTCTATGGATGCCAATCTGAAAATAAAAAATTGGAACATGGGCCCTTCTGCGGGGAAATTTCCCTACCATTTCCTGTAGAATTCTTTTCCAGGCCATGGAGGTTTGTCTCACTGTTGTTTTCCCTCCTAGGATCTGCTGCCCCACTTGGAAGATGGAGGGCCTGTCCGAGGTAAGCAACGGAGAAAGGCAGGGGCCACCCTTCCCCCAGTTAAAACTAGTTAGGAAGGGCAGACCTTTTTTATTATAAGGAACGAGACAAAGGGACAATAAAGAATGGACAAAAGATACAAATGTAATGACTCAAATTAAGATGGATTAATTAAGATAGAATTAAGAAGAGTGAAATGTGTGGAGAAGTTAATATAGAAGACTTAGAATGGTAAATAAAATAAGTAATGACATGTAAGATGAGCATGAATATAATTGAAGTTCATGAAGAGAGAGATATCTGGGGCCAAGTTACTTTCCTAAAAGATTTTTCTTTTTCTTTTATGTTCTGTGTGTTGTGTGTTTATGTTTCTGGGAGAATTAATAAAACCTTGCAGAAATATAGAATGAGAATAATGGTAACCAGGTCAGAAAGAAATAGATGAAACAATAATAATGAAATTGAATAAGAGTCAAGAGAAGTAAAGAGAAACTGGATAAGAGGTTTTTGTATGCTTATATGGAAATGGTTTAAAATAGAATTATAGTGTATAAAATAAGGTTTTATCTGACTTGTTAAATTTATAATGGAAAAAGGTTTAAGTATGTAATGGTTAATGATGATTTGTTTGTTTCTGAAAAATTAATAAAACTTGTTTTTTAAAAAAAAAACTAGTTAGGAAGGGAAGGGTTAAAAACCCGGGGTGGGATTCAAACATCCCAGCCACTGGTTCGCTGCCCAGTTTGCTGGGTGGCCGGAGCCTCCTGTAACGTCCGGGAGGGCCGTTTTTCAGCTTCCCGGGGCTCCGGAGGCCCTCCAAAAAAACTGGAAACAGGCCCACTTTTCTGGAACTTCCCGCTCGGCCTGGTTTTTCCCCTTCCCAGATCCTCCTTGCAGACCCTACCCTTCCCTGCCTTCAAAAATGGGCCCCGTGGAGACTCCTGGGAGGGACAGGGCAGGCCGGGGCCAGCCGATCGGTTCAACTACCGGTTGGGGTGAACCGGGTATCCATTTAGCCTCCGGTTCGCCCAAACCGGTCCGAACCGCTAGACTCCCACCCCTGGTTAAAAGCAAGATCAAGAGATACGACAAGTGCTTTCCCAACAGAGGTGAGCAACCACGGCCCCTTGGCGACCTGTAAACTTCAACTCCCAGAATTCCTCAGTGGGTCGAGGGAGGTTTTGGGTTGTTGGAAGCACCAGGGTTCCCCCCCATGGTTTTCTCCACTCCGAAATATCTCCTGTATGGTTAACAACCTGCATATTCCATTAACCAATGATTAGAGCAGGGGTGTCCAACCTTGGCAACTTTAAGAGTTGAAGTCCACAAGTCTTAAAGTTGCCAAGGTTGGACACCCCTGGTTTAGAGTAACGCAGGGGTCACTTTCATTGAACGTAATGCAGTTAACGAATCCTCGGGTTATGAATGTTATTGGCAGGCTCTATTACATCCGTAACTGGAGGATTATCTGTATTCCTGACGGTTGCAGCTTCCAGGGGTCAGTTGATCATAACCTGCCAACCTTCCCAGCCAGCCAAGCAAAGCCAGGTGGGCGGGTGGGGAAGCTGCATTTGCTTAAGGACCAAACGGTCCGCTTAACAACTGTCTTGCTTATCAACGTGATTCTGCTCCCCGTTTTGGTTGTAAGTTGAGGAGGGGCGATAAGAGGAAGCGGGGAGATGGAGGACGCCTCCCTCAAAATCTTCTCCCGCAGATATCAAGGAGCTCGTCCGAGAACAGGGAAGCAACAACGTCATCGTGACGGCCGCTGACCGAGACATGCTCCAGTGCTGCTCCCCAGAGAGTCGCGGTGAGTTCTAGAATCCCAGGGTTTGGGAAAGGAAAGAACGTCAAGCGAGGTGAGAAGAATGGCTCAAAGGGTAAAAGAGAGCCAGGTTGGACTAGTGTGTAAGGCAGTAGGGGAGAAGCCAGGAGACGGGGAGTTCTAGCCATGCAAGCCAGCTGGGTGACTTTGGGCCAATCGCCAGGAGACGGTGAGTTCTAGTCCTGCCTTAAGCATGAAAGTTGACTGGGTGACTTTGGGCCAATCGCCAGGAGACTGGTGAGTTCTAGTCCTGCCTTAAGCATGAAAGTTGACTGGGTGACTTTGGGCCAATCACCAGGAGACGGTGAGTTCTAGTCCTGCCTTAAGCATGAAAGTTGACTGGGTGACTTTGGGCCAATCGCCAGGAGACGGTGAGTTCTAGTCCTGCCTTAAGCATGAAAGTTGACTGGGTGACTTTGGGCCAATCACCAGGAGACGGTGAGTTCTAGTCCTGCCTTAAGCATGAAAGTTGACTGGGTGACTTTGGGCCAATCGCCAGGAGACGGTGAGTTCTAGTCCTGCCTTAAGCATGAAAGTTGACTGGGTGACTTTGGGCCAATCGCCAGGAGACGGTGAGTTCTAGTCCTGCCTTAAGCATGAAAGTTGACTGGGTGACTTTGGGCCAATCGCCAGGAGACGGTGAGTTCTAGTCCTGCCTTAAGCATGAAAGTTGACTGGGTGACTTTGGGCCAATCGCCAGGAGACGGTGAGTTCTAGTCCTGCCTTAAGCATGAAAGTTGACTGGGTGACTTTGGGCCAATCACCAGGAGACGGTGAGTTCTAGTCCTGCCTTAGGCACAAAAGTCGACTGGGTGACTTTGGGCCAATCGCCAGGAGACGGTGAGTTCTAGTCCTGCCTTAGGCACAAAAGTCGACTGGGTGACTTTGGGCCAATCACCAGGAGTCGGTGAGTTCTAGTCCTGCCTTAGGCACAAAAGTCGGCTGGGTGACTTTGGGCCAATCGCCAGGGAGACGGTGAGTTCTAGTCCTGCCTTAAGCATGAAAGTTGACTGGGTGACTTTGGGCCAATCACCAGGAGACGGTGAGTTCTAGTCCTGCCTTAAGCATGAAAGTTGACTGGGTGACTGGACTTTGGGCCAATCACCAGGAGACGGTGAGTTCTAGTCCTGCCTTAAGCATGAAAGTTGACTGGGTGACTTTGGGCCAATCACCAGGAGACGGTGAGTTCTAGTCCTGCCTTAAGCATGAAAGTTGACTGGGTGACTTTGGGCCAATCGCCAGGAGACGGTGAGTTCTAGTCCTGCCTTAGGCACAAAAGTCGACTGGGTGACTTTGGGCCAATCGCCAGGAGACGGTGAGTTCTAGTCCTGCCTTAAGCATGAAAGTTGACTGGGTGACTTTGGGCCAATCACCAGGAGACGGTGAGTTCTAGTCCTGCCTTAGGCACAAAAGTCGACTGGGTGACTTTGGGCCAATCGCCAGGAGACGGTGAGTTCTAGTCCTGCCTTAGCACAAAAGTCGACTGGGTGACTTTGGGCCAATCACCAGGAGACGGTGAGTTCTAGTCCTGCCTTAAGCATGAAAGTTGACTGGGTGACTTTGGGCCAGTCACCAGGAGACGGTGAGTTCTAGTCCTGCCTTAAGCATGAAAGTTGACTGGGTGACTTTGGGCCAATCGCCAGGAGACGGTGAGTTCTAGTCCTGCCTTAGGCACAAAAGTCGACTGGGTGACTTTGGGCCAATCGCCAGGAGACGGTGAGTTCTAGTCCTGCCTTAAGCAGGAAAGTTGACTGGGTGACTTTGGGCCAATCGCCAGGAGATGGTGAGTTCTAGTCCTGCCTTAAGCAGGAAAGTTGACTGGGTGACTTTGGGCCAGTCACCAGGAGACGGTGAGTTCTAGTCCTGCCTTAGGCACAAAAGTCGGCTGGGTGACTTTGGGCCAATCACCAGGAGACGGTGAGTTCTAGTCCTGCCTTAGGCACAAAAGTCGACTGGGTGACTTTGGGCCAATCGCCAGGAGACGGTGAGTTCTAGTCCTGCCTTAAGCACGAAAGTCGACTGGGTGACTTTGGGCCAATCGCCAGGAGACGGTGAGTTCTAGTCCTGCCTTAAGCATGAAAGTTGACTGGGTGACTTTGGGCCAATCACCAGGAGATGGTGAGTTCTAGTCCCACCTTAGGCACAAAAGTCGACTGGGTGACTTTGGGCCAATCACCAGGAGACGGTGAGTTCTAGTCCCGCCTTAGGCACAAAAGTCGACTGGGTGACTTTGGGCCAATCACCAGGAGACGGTGAGTTCTAGTCCTGCCTTAGGCACAAAAGTCGACTGGGTGACTTTGGGCCAATCGCCAGGAGATGGTGAGTTCTAGTCCTGCCTTAAGCACAAAAGTCGACTGGGTGACTTTGGGCCAATCACCAGGAGATGGTGAGTTCTAGTCCTGCCTTAAGCACAAAAGTCGACTGGGTGACTTTGGGCCAATCACCAGGAGACGGTGAGTTCTAGTCCTGCCTTAAGCACAAAAGTCGACTGGGTGACTTTGGGCCAATCGCCAGGAGATGGTGAGTTCTAGTCCTGCCTTAAGCACAAAAAGTTGACTGGGTGACTTTGGGCCAATCGCCAGGAGATGGTGAGTTCTAGTCCTGCCTTAAGCATGAAAGTTGACTGGGTGACTTTGGGCCAATCGCCAGGAGATGGTGAGTTCTAGTCCTGCCTTAAGCACAAAAGTTGACTGGGTGACTTTGGGCCAATCGCCAGGAGATGGTGAGTTCTAGTCCCGCCTTAGGCACAAAAGTCGACTGGGTGACTTTGGGCCAATCACCAGGAGACGGTGAGTTCTAGTCCTGCCTTAGGCACAAAAGTCGACTGGGTGACTTTGGGCCAATCACCAGGAGACGGTGAGTTCTAGTCCTGCCTTAAGCACGAAAGCCAGGTGACTATGGACAATTCACTAGGAGATGGTGAGTTCTAGTCCTGCCTTAGGCAGGAAAGCCAGCTGGGTGACTTTGGGCCAATCACCAGGAGACGGTGAGTTCTAGTCCCACCTTAGGCACGAAAGTCGACTGGGTGACTATGGACAATTCACTAGGAGATGGTGAGTTCTAGTCCTGCCTTAGGCAGGAAAGCCAGTTGGATGACTTTAGGTCAGTCACCAGCAGACGGTGAGATGTGGTGCCAAGTTAGCCTTGAAAGCCAGCTGGGTGACGTTGAAACAATCACTTTCTGTCAGCCCAACCCACCTCACAGGGTTGATTTTGTGAAAATAGGAAGAGAAAGGAGTATTTAAGGATGTTTCCTCCCTTGAAGTTATGTAAAAACTAATAAAGGCAGGATATAAAAATCTAATAAATAAAATGGGCTTCTCCCCCTCCTTCAATATCACAAAGGTGGAAATGTGGCCCTAACCGTGTCTTCTCTCTCTCTCTCTGTAGCCGAACCTCCAGCTCCTTCTGCAGACTCGGATGGCCCGAAGCCCCCCCTGCTTCCGATTCCCAAGGGAGACCCCTCCTCCCACCTCAGGAAGCAGCCCCCACCTCTCCCTGTCCAGACCTCTGTCCAGAGCACCGATTCCTCCGAGCAATCCCCCCAGGGCACGGAAGGGGCCCAGGCCCCACGTTGGACACCCAGCGAGTCAGAGAGCGTGGGGGACACCCCTCTCAGCCCGCTCCTGAAGGGCAGCTTGAGCGAGGAGCTCAGCCACAGCTTCCTCAGCCTGGCCCTGCCGGAGTCCAGCAGCCACAGCCGGCGGGAGAAGCACCACTCGGGCGCCGAGTACCAACCCCTGGAGCCCCGTCCCGAAGGTCCCCACAAGGCCGGCTCGTCCGACAGCTGCTTCAGCGGCACCGATAAGGAGACCCCCAGCACCTTGAGCAGTTACCGCAGCGAGAAAACCAACTCTACCCACTTGGACAGCCCTTCCTTGGGGCCCGGCCACGAAGAGGGGGTCCCGGGGGAGGAAGCCGGTCCCTCCTCGCCTCCCCCGGCCGACGGGGGCAGCGACACGGACGCCCTGTCCGACAGCGAGCTGATCCGTTCGCCCGAGCTGGCTTTCCTGGGGGAGCTGAGCTTCGACACCCAGAACACGTTCAACTCCCTGGAGACGGTCAAAGGGGACGGCGAGGCGTGGGGGGGCCCCAAGCCAGAGCAAGTGGTCCGGCCGAAGGATTTGGGGCTGAAGAGCCGGGCCCGCCTCTCCCGGAAGCACGGCAGCTCCTACCTGCCCATGCGCACCCTCCTGGACAGCAAGGCCTACACCGAAGGGTTCTTTGCCGACGAGGACTCCAGCGACTGCAGCGACCTCAGCCGGGCCTCGAGTTTGCACTCGCAACACAACTACAGCTCAGACAGCTCCTCCAGCACCTCCTGCTACTCCCCCGAGCGCCACGCCCCGGCCCAGCACAGCCGGCACGGCGTCCCCGTGGCCGAGAGCAAACCCCCTCCCCCTCCGCCGGACAGCTCTGCGCTGCCCGCCATGCCCTGCCATTACGCTCAGCGCACCGGGAGCACCACCAGTGCCAAGACTCACGCCCGGGTGCTCAGCATGGACAGCAGCAGCCAGCTGGCCGAAGGGAAGCCTCCCGGCACTCTGACCGTTTCCAAGTCGGACCTGGAGTCTCACGCAGGGAAACTGACCGGGGAACAGGAGCTGGGCAGTGCCGTGCGCAGCCAGTCAGCCAACCAGCCCGGCTGGCGGGGAGAGTTGCAAGCCGAGGGGGCCATCGGGGGAGGTAAGGCCTCTTCAATGGGGTTGTGTTCCCGACGGAAGGCACTGTTTGTAGTTCAGGGTTGAAATGTGGGTGTGTGTGGTGGTGTTGGTGGGGTTTCTGGGTGGGAGTATCTGAATTTGGCTGCTTTCCTGCAAACATTTCATGACCCAACTAGGGAAGATCATCAGTGCTGGAAGGGAGTGGGGTTTGGAGAAAGAAGGAGGAGGGAGGAGGAGGAAGAAGAGGAGGGAGGAGGAGGAGGAGGAAGATGAAGGAGAAGAGGGAGGAGGAGGAGGAGAAGAAGAGGAGGAGGAGGAAGAAGATGAGGGAGGAGAAGAAGAGGGGGAGGAGGAAGAGGAGGGAGGAGAAGAAGGAAGAAGATGAAGGAGAAGAAGAAGAGGGGGGAGAAGAGGGGGAGGAGGAGAAGAAGGAAGAAGAGGAAGAAGAAGAGGGGGGAGGAGGAAGAAGAGGGAGGAGAAGAAGAGGGAGGAGGAGGAGGAAGAAGGGGGAGGAGGAGGAGGAAGATGAAGGAGAAGAAGAAGGGGAGGAGGAGAAGAAGAGGGGAGGAGGAGGAGGAAGAGGGGGGAGGAGGAGGAAGAAGAGGGAGGAGGAGGAGGAGGAAGATGAAGGAGAAGAGGGAGGAGGAGAAGAAGAAGAGGAGGAGGAGGAAGAAGATGAGGGAGGAGAAGGATAGGGGGGAGGAGGAGGAGGAAGAGGAGGGAGGAGAAGGAAGAAGATGAAGGAGAAGAGAGGGAGGAGGAGGAGAAGGAAGAAGAGGAAGAAGAAGAGGGAGGGAGGAAGAAGAGGAGGGAGGAGGAGGAGGAGGAAGAAGATGAAGGAGAAGAAGAAGAGGGAGGAGGAGGAGAAGAGGGGGAGGAGGAGGAAGAAGAGGGGAGGAGGAGGAGGAAGAGGAGGAGGAGAAGGAAGAAGATGAAGGAGAAGAAGAAGAGGGAGGAGGAGAAGAGGGAGGAGGAGAAGAAGAAGAGGGGAGGGGAGGAAGAAGAGGGAGAAGAAGAGGGAGAGGAAGAGGAAGAGGGGAGGAGAAGGAAGAAGATGAAGGAGAAGAAGAAGAGGGAGGAGGAGAAGAAGGAAGAAGAGGAAGAATAAGAGGGGAGGGGAGGAAGAAGAGGAGGGAGGAGGAGGAAGAAGATGAAGGAGAAGAAGAAGAGGGAGGAGGAGAAGAGGAAGGAGGAGAAGAAGGAAGAGGAGGAGGAAGAAGGGAGGAGGAGGAAGAAGAAGAGGAGGAGGAAGAAGAGAGGGAGAAGGAGAAGAAGGAAAAAGAGGAGGAAGAAGAAGAGGGAGGAGGAAAAGTTAGTCCTTGATGCTCTCTGAGCTTGTCAATTTGCTAGCAGATGTTTCATTACCAAACTATTTAACATCATCAGTGCTGGAAGGGAGTTATTTTCCCTGGCAGTGTTGGTGAGGGTCTTCTTGGTGGTTCTTCCTAGATCTGGCTGTTGTTTACTGTTAGATTGTTGGTCGGAGTTGGTTTTTCCCTGATTGGAGTTTTGTTTATTTCTTGAGTGTTGATCCAGCGTTAATTTTGGCATTCATTCTACTCCTCTGGGTGTTGATTGCTGGTGAAGGACCAAAAAACACTGATGATGTTACCTAGTTGGGTTATGAAAGGTCTGCAAGAAAACAAGCTCAGAGAGCACCAAGGACCCCACAGCAAACACAGGGCACGAAGCTCAGCTGATCAGGGGAGAACATTTGAGCCAGTTGTTGTTCAGTGGTTCACAACCCTTCACGCCCACGCCGGCTTCGCCTTTTCTCTTCCAGCTGCCCCCGGAGAGGAGCTGTCCAAGACGGACCAATCCAGCAACATCAAGCGCGTGCAGGCGATGCGACGGAGGCACAACGCAGGAAGCAACCCCACCCCGCCATCCTCCGTAATGGGGTCCCCCCCGAGGTAAGCCTGTCTGCCAAGGGCTTTTGCCCCGCAGCAGCTGGTCCTCTCCGGCCTCTCACACACACCCCTTCTCTCTCCGTTCTTTATGTGCAGTTTGCAGGACCTCCAGCGGGGCCGAGCCTCCTCCCACTCCCGGGCGCTGACCCTGCCCTCGGCCCTCCAGTTTGCCAGCTCGCTTCTGCTGCCCCGCGGCGCCATCCATGAAGCCTGCAACTTTGACGACACTTCCGAAGGGGCTGTCCATTACTTCTACGACGAGAGTGGTGAGTGTGTGTGTGGGGGGGAGTTGGGTGGGAGGACGGACCTGGCAGCTCTATTAACGGGGAGGGAACTTGTACTGGTGGCTGTTCTGACCAAGGCTTCCCAAAACCGTAATTAAGCACACACTTAGTTAAAACAACTCTTGTTTTCTCTCAGTGCTGGGAATTATGTTCATTCCCAGCCGGTAATGAGTCCCAAACCGTCCCTCGAGATAAGCACCCACCTTTCTCTCCTTGGAATTGCTACCAACAAGTAGAGTGCCAAATGAATTATAAAAAACTGACCAAAGTACAAAGTCCACACACAGCTTCAAGGATTAATCCAAACAGAGCGAACAATGTTGCTTCCTGCAAAGGTTTCTCCACCTTTGCCTGTCCTTTATACTAGTGGCCCCCAACCTTTTTTGTTCCACGGCCCAGTACCGGCATCACAAAATGATCCGCGGCCCAGCATGCATGACAAGGCAAGGCGAGCCGAGCGACCGGCCAGCCAGCCGTCCCCCACTTCTCCCCGCCACCTTCAACTCCTCCTTTGTACCTTTGTCGATGGGCTTCGCTTCGGGACGGCATCGGGACGGTTGCTCGGCTCGCCTTGCCTTGGGTGCTGAAAGAATCCTCGCGCCTTAGTTTCGTTTGAAGCCCCCCCCTTCGATGAAACTAAGGCGCGAGGATTCCTTCAGGACCCAAACACCGCTTTCCAACCGGAAAAGCTCACCCAGAAGCACTTTCTCGTCAAACAAGATGGCGGCACCCAGCAAACCGGCGGCCTGGTAGAAAATGTTCCACGGACCGGTACCGGTCCAGGGCCCGGTGGTTGGGGACCCCTGCTTTATACCTTATGGGAGGGGCAATCACCTCCCAGCCTTACTCCTGAGTCACCCCTTTTGTCTTAGCTGCTCTTGCCTTCTGGCAGCTCTGCGCACACACGCACTGGAAACAGGCTCCCCTTGTTCCTCTGCCTCGCTGATGCCAGACTCCGGAGGCTCTGGAGTCCGCACCCCACTCCCAGGTGGTCCTGGCCCCATCTCTGTATCGGACGCAGGACCCTCATCTGAATCCTCTCCAGACTCCCAGTCTGGTCCCCGTTCTTCCCCACTGTCCGATTATTCTGCCGTCCACACAGGCTGCCAGCGAACCACAACACTAAGCCAGCCCATTACAGTTGTAAGTTGTTGTCGTTAAACATAAATGGCAGTCAGGATGCTGCCTGTGGTTATAAATTCAGGCTGGTTGGTTGCTGAGTGAGCGGAATGCAGTCATGTGACTATGGAAGGTGGTGATGGGGAAATCCAGCCATGGATTACATTATCCGGATTACATCCCAGAGTTCGGAAGGAGCTGGCAGATGTTATTTTGGAGACTTTTGGAGGGGAAAGTGCAGAGAAGAGCAAACTAAGTTGATTCAAGTCTCTCAACGTGGCCCATTTTACTCTTCTGTCCAGGCGTCCGGCGCTCCTACACTTTCGGTCTTGCCGGGGGCGGCTACGAGAACCCAGTGGGGCAGCAAGTGGGCATGGAACACGCCACCAACAGCGGCTGGTGAGTCTCTGTTTCAAGGGGCCAAAATGTATTCTGACCAAGGCTTCTCGAGACCATAATTAAGCACACGCTTAGTGAAAACAACTCTTGTTTTATTTCAACGCTGGGGATTATGTTCCTTCCCAGCCGGTAATGAGTCCCAAATAGTCCCTCGAGATAAGCACCCACCTTTCTCTCCTTGGAATTGCTGCCAACAACAGAAGTGCCAAATGAATTCTAAAAAACCAACCGAAGTACAAAGTCCACACAGAGCTTCAAGGATTAATCCGAACAGAGCGAATGACTTTGCTTCCTGCAAAGGTTTCTCTACCTTTGCCTGTCCTTTATACCTTATGGGAGGGGCAATCACCTCCCAACCTTACTCTCAAGTCGCCCCTTTTGTCTTAACTGTTCTTGCCTTCTGGCAGAGAGAGAGAGAAGGAAAGAGGGAGGGAGGGAGAAAAGGAAGGAGAGAGAGAAGGAAGGAGGGAGGGAGGGAGAGAAGGAAAGAGGGAGGGAGGGAGAGAAGGAGGGAGGGAGGGAGGGAGGGAGGGAGAGAAGGAACGAGAGAGGGGGAGGAGGGAGAGAAAGAAGGAGGGAGGGAGAGAAAGAAGAGAGAGAGGAAGGAAGAAAAGAGAAAGGAGGGGGGAGAGAGAGAAGGAGGGAGGGAGAGAGAAGGAAGGGAAAGGAAAAGAGGGAGAGAGAGAAGGAAAGAGGGAGGGAGGGAGAGAAGGAAGGAGAGAGAGAGGAAGGAGGGAGGGAGGGAGAAGGAAGGAGGGAGAGAAAGAAGGAAGGAGAGAGAGAAGGAAGGAGGGAGAGATAGAGAAGGAAAGAGGGAGAGAGAGAAGGAAAGGGAGGGAGGGAGAGAAGGAGAGAGAGGAAGGAGGGAGGGAGAGAAGGAAGGAGGGAGAGAAAGAAGGAAGGAGGAGAGAGAAGGAAGAGGGAGAGAGAGAAGGAAGGGAGGGAGGGAGAGAGAGAGAGAGAGGAAGGAGGAAGGAGAGAGAGAAGGAAGGAGGGAGAGAGAGAGAAGGAGGGAGGGAGAGAGAAACTTGCTGGTGTCCAGCAATTAAAAAATGGAGGAGGATTTAGTCCAGCAGGGACCATTCCATCGCTGATTGTCTCGTCGCTCTTCTGTTTGCCTTGGCAGGGACAGGCACTCCCATTCCTCCAGTTTTAACTCCACGGAAGTTCCCGAAGGGACCCCCGCCCTCTCCCTGCTGCAGCCGCGGCCCGTGGTCCTCCAGGGGATGCAGGTGCGCCGGGTGCCGCTGGAGATCCCCGAGGTGAGCATTTGGAGGCTGATCTCAGGGCTCTTTCAAACGCAGCTTTTCAAATGTCTGTGAAGAGTATCAGTCAGGGGTGCGATTCAACCGGTATCAACGACCGCTTCGGTGAGCGCACACTTCGCCTGCGTACGCCGGAGGTGGTATTCAGCAGGTTCTGGCCAGTTGTGGAGAACCGGTAAGCGGAAATTTTGACTAGTTCAGAGAACCGACCAATACCGCCTCTGATTGGCCCCGCCCCTATCTATTCTCCGCCTCCCGAGTCCCAGCTGATTGGCTGGGTCTCCTTTGGTTGCCCTGCGCAGGAGAATGGAGCTGGAAAGCAGGTGAGTGGGGCGGGGAGAGAATGGGGATTTTGCAGTATCTTTCCCCTACCATGCCCACCAAGCCACGCCCACAGAATCGGTAGTAAAGATTTTTGAATCCCACCACTGGCGCTTGGGTGTATGCCCCATGTTTAACAAAGCTAATATGTCCCTTCAACTGCAGCTGAAGAAAACAGCTGTGGCACTTGGCAAACTGCTCGGCTACGCGAATCAGCTGTGCTCTAATAAAAAGTCATAAAGCACAGGAAAGAGCAGGGGCCGGCAGGTGGGCCCTCATGCTCGTGGGAGCAAACCGGTTTGGAGCCTGTTGATCGTTGGAACCAAGGGTTCAACCGAACTGGTTTAAACTGGGAAATTCCATCCTTAGTATCAATCATTCGGGTCATGGCTATCCCAAAGGTGGCTTGGCACCAGGAGGAGGAGGAGGAGGAAGAAGAGGAGAAGGAAGAAGAGGAGAAGGAAGAAGGAAGAAGGAAGAAGGAAGAAGGAAGAAGAAGAAGAAGAAGAAGAAGAAGAAGAAGAAGAAGAAGAAGAAAACATGATGCAAACTCTTTAATTTCGCAACGTACGGACAGACTTAATAATAGTTTTTGTTGGGAAATAAATGTGACTGTCCTAGACCAAGCCAAGTCCAAAATCACCAGGGTGTTTCTAGAAGCCTGGCACTATGACAAATTAGCTATCAACAGACACATAGATAAGAGTAAGATAAGATTTAAGCGGAGAGGAGAGGAGAAGAAGAGAAGAGAACAGAAAAAGGAGAGGAGAGGATAATCTTCATTTTCAATTTTTTACTGAGCACACTGGCACCCATTCAAAATGAAATTCTGTTGCCTACTCTCAAAAGAAAGTATATGTATCTACCAATACACATACATAACACACATATACACATGCTTTTTTGGTATATGTTTTTTTTTATTCATAAACATTTTGAATAAGTGTATTGTCAGAGCACATCATTTACAGAAAAGCAAAAAGAAAAACAAACGTATTAATATTATATACCGATAATACTAATAATAGTGTAACAGAATAGTTTTGATTATATTTCTCTTTGTAGCTTATTTATGATTCTGTTAATTAATATTGGCATATTTATAATTATAAACCCTCTTTATATTTAATTCATACATAGCAATAATTTTTCTTCACCTAATTCCACCTCTTATCTCTAACCACTTGTAAAATCTATTCCATGTTAAATACTATTTTGTCCTTTATTTTTAATGTCAATCCATCTCTGCACAGTCTAATATACGCATGCTATATATATACTGTACATACATATACATACCTACACCCATACACCCATACACACCTACACACACAAATTAATCACTGCCCATCTTGAATATATACCAGAAAGAGGAAACTTGAGAGTTCACAAGGTTGATGCTATATGGAACAAAGCTGTGACTGAATCTGGATGTTCTTTAAATCTTTGAATCTGGATGTGCTTTGGATACCATGAAGCCCCCTCCCAGAACAAGGAAAACAGGTCGTGGAGATGATGTGTAGCGTCCCAGAAAATCCTATGGACCTTGCTCAAGGATCGCTTGTATGTGATGTCCTGGATAGAAGGGAGTGATAGAAGCGACCAATAATAATAGCAACAACAATAATAAAGAAATAAAAACCATAGACATCTATAGACTAGGCAAAGAGACAGTCAACCAGCCCAAAAGGGAACAAGACTCCAGCACTTCTCCACCATCAACCAGATCAGGGTAGATTAACTCCAAGATTGACCTCAGAAGAACAATCAAGTCAACAATACCTCAATCAAGAAACTGCCAAAGAAGCCAACAGTAGACAGCCCAACCAAAGAATCTCTTAAGACCGTCCCCTCCAACATAGACAGGGCAAGCCACTAAAATACAAACTCGGAGCAAATTCCACTCCTGACTAGTACTGATGATGTTACCTAGTTGGGTAATGAAACGTCTGCAAGAAAACAGCCAAGCTCAGAGAGCACCAAGGACCCCTTTGGAACAAATCAAAGAGAATATTGTGGTTAGAAATGACGGATCCTTGGTGCTTTCTGAGCTTGGTTGTTTCCTAGCAGATGTTTCATTACCCGTGTTGGTGTTGCCAGCTGAGGACTTCTGGGAGTTGAAGTCCCCACCTCTGGAAGATTTAAGAAACACTCGCCTATACTATATTTTCTATTGTGTTGAGGATGTGAAGGGGAATAGAAACGTTTCCATTGTTTCTTTTCTTTTCCCAGTTTGATCTTCTGGACCAAGAATCCCTGCACGAGTCCCAAGAAAACACCCTCATGATCGAGGATAAGTGCCACCCTCGACAATACTACAAATTTTGGCTTCTTCCCGGGCACTGGATGCGAGTTCGCTACGACCGGTTGGCGCTGCTGGCTCTGTTGGATCGGTGAGCGTCCAATTTGAGGGCTTTTCTGGGCTAATCTTGGGAGAGGAGGCATCTCTTAACACAAAAAGTGTGAGACACACACACACCCCTCCTAAACTGGCATAAAATGGCTGGCTGGCACCTTCTCACTTTGAGTCAACTTAGCAGCCAAAATAACCTCCCCCCCCGCCCCAATTCTGCTAATTCGACTCGGTGGAGCGAGGCATGTGAGAACTTCAAACCGTGAAGACAATTCCAGTGTTTCTTCCAGCTATTTGCACAGGGGTGAACACAACTCCCATCGTTCCCGGCCAACTGATCCAGGGAATTGCGAAGTTGGTTATCATGTCACTATATTCTTTGATGTGTTCCTTTTGCCTTGTTTATTGCTCTATTATTCTATTATTTCACTTCTCTTGATACTCCCTTCATCTTTCTTTTAATTATTGTAAGCTGCCATGGCGAGATAGATGGCAAATGAATTTGAATAAATAAATAAGTTTGCTTTGGGCACAGTATTAAGGCGATCGTCTCCTTCATTAACTCCATCTTTGGCCTAAGAATGCAACGTGACGAATTCAGAATATTAAAGTGGAAAGTACATTTCCATGGCTTAGTAATGCGATTCGAAAGCAAAGTTGTGCAAAATGTACTGAAGGAAATTCGTAGCCGCAGTTCAGGGCTGACGTAACTTCCTTCCTTCCTTCCTTCCTTCCTTCCTTCCTTCCTTCCTTCCTTCCTTCCTAGCTCAAGGTTGACTCAGCCTTGTGTCCTTCCAAGATTGGTCAAATGAGGACCCAGATTGTTGGGTGCAAGAGGCTGACTCTGTAAAACAAATTAGAGAGGGCTGGAAAGCACTGTGAAGCAGTATATAAGTCTAAGTGCAATTTTGCTAAGTTTGAGAACTCAGCAAAGGTGTGTAAACTGTGACACCCAGGATTACTTTCCTCTGCTCCCCCCAAAAAAAATTTGGATGGATCCCCAGCCCCTACAAAAAGTTATTTATTAAAAACCGAGACCTTTGTGTGTTGGAGAGCGAGCCAGCTGTTTGTTTGTTTTATCCATGTTTTCTTCTTTCTCCCCTTCCAGGAATCGTCAAGTAGCCGAGAACGTGTTTGTGGTGTTCTTGGTGACCCTGGTGGCCTTCCTGGGCTACCTTCTCCTCCTCCAGGGCTTCTTCCAAGACATCTGGGTCTTCCAGTTCTGCGTGGTCATTGCCAGCTGCCAGTACTCGTTGCTCAAGGTGAGACCAGAGGGGTGGCCTACAAACACTTTTAGCAAGGGGTGGCTGGGTGGGTGTGGCCTAGTCTGCCTCCTGCACCACGGCCGGGGCGGAGGGCGTTTTTGCCCTCCCCGGGCTCCGGAGGCTTTCCTTGAGCCTCCGGGAGGGAGAAAATGACCTCCTCAGGCTCCTGAGGCTCCCTGGAAGCTGGAAACAGGCTCATTTCCGGCCTTCCCAAACTTCCAGGAGGCCCATTTTTCGCCCTCCCTGAGCCTCCGCGCACATCCTGCACTTACCTGCATCCAAAATGGGCCACGTGGGGGCTCCTAGGAGGGGCGGAGCAGGGGGGCAGCCAGGAGTGGGATTTGGGCAGGGGTGGGATTCAAATTTTTTAACAACCAGTTCTGTGGGCGTGGCTTAGGTGGTGGGAGGTGGTGGGCGTGGCTTGGTGGTCATGTGACTGGGTGGACGTGGTTTGGGGGTCATGTTATTGGCTGGGCGTGGCCAACTCAACATCACTCACATCGAGGCACGCATCTCCTCACCTGGCCTCTCATGACTCTGGGGATGCTGCAACCGTCGTAAGTGTGAAAAAGGGTCATAAGTCACTTTTTTCAGTGCCATTGTAACTTTGAATGGTCACTCCACACAAGCAAAGTGCCAGCAAAGGAGGGGGAAAAAAACTCCGGAAACGTTCCTGAGACAGGAAGTCGAGTCCTGCCACGAACGTAATAAGGGTTAATGGAGAGACAGTTTCTGTAAGCAACACCAGAATGTTTCCTTCCTGCCTTCCTTACAGGATTAGCCCAGTATTTTCTTCTAACAACCGGTTCTCCCAACTGCTTAGAGTGTTAACCGGTTCTAGCAAATAGGTGCGAGCTGGTGGAATCCCACCCCTGGATTTGGGCGCTCTCCGAACTGCACAGAATCTTAGCTAGGGGGCTCTCCCGAACCCCCACGAACCTCCCTGGGTGAGACGAAGGCTTCACCTGCCCCCCACAGCCTCCGGCAGGTTTGTTGAGAATATAAAATATAGAGAATAAGAGTTGAGTTGAGTACAATAGAATATCATAGCCATAGCACTTAGACTTACATACCGGTTCACGGTGCTTTCCAGCCCTCTCTAAGCAGTTTTATAGAGTCAGCCTCTTGTTCCCAACAATCTGGGTCCTCATTTGACCCACCTCGGAAGGACGGAAGGCTGAGTCAATCTTGAGCCTGGTGAGACTCGAACTGCTGAACTGCTGGCAGCTGGCAGTCAGCAGAAGAAGCTTGCAGTACTGCACTCTAACCACTGCGCCACAGCAGCTCTTGGTGAGACAGGTTGGGGGAGGAAACAACAGAAACCCATCAGAACAGAAATTCTCTCCTATTTTTATATACATTCTGTTCTGTTCTGTTCTGTTCTATAATTCTGTTCTATTCTATTCCATTCTATTCTCTATATTTTATATTCTCTTCTCTTCTATTTTTATATACATCCTATCCTATCCTATTCTCTATATTCCGTTCCATTCTATTGACCTATGTGAGCTATGACCATTTTTTCACACTGATGATTCTTGCACTGTCCCAGTGTCGTGCAATCATTTTTTTGTCTTTGTCCAACCTCTTTGCGAAGTAGACACAAGATCTTATGGTCAGACTAGGCCTATACCAGTGTTTCTGAACCTCAAACCACTTCAAAAGTGCCGGCTGGGAGTTGAAGTCCACATGGTTTTGGTTGAGAAAGACTGCTCCTGCACCCTTTCCTTGAATATTGGACCTAGGAAGTCTTACCTTAGAGGTCCATAACAAAAATCTACCTTATAATTCAGTGTTGGGTTGAATTCCCCCTTCTGTTATTTCTGAGTTGGGGAATCATCAGAAACAAAGGACCAATTTTTCCCCCTCCTTTTATTTCATTTTTTTCCAGAGTGTACAGCCAGATGCTGCCTCTCCCATGCACGTGAGTATTTGACAAGGAGAAATCTGACCAGGTTTAATAGGGGCAGGTGTGAAACTGGGGTTCAAGCAGCGTTTCTCAACCTTGGCAACTGTAAGATGTGGGGATTTCAACTCCCCAAATTCCCCAGCTAAGTTGAAGTCCACGTCTTTTAAAGCAGTGGTCCCCAACCTTTTTTGTGCCAGGGACCAGTTTCACTCAGAAACACTTTTTCAAGGACCGGGGGAGGGATGTCTGAGCTTGGTGGTTTGCTTGCAGACGTTTCATTATCTGACTAGGTGACATCTGATGTTGTTACCTAGTCGGGTAATAAAACGTCTGCCAGCAAACCACCAAGTTCAGGGAACGCCAATGCCTCCTCATTGCAACCCTGAGCGACAGATAGTCCCTGCAGGACGGCTGAGAAGCCTCGCCTCTCGGCCCTACCTTCATCAGCCCCATCCCTCAGGTGTCTCCCTCCCTCCCTCAGCCTCATCCCTCAGGTGTCTCCCTCCCTCCCTCAGCCCCATCCCTCAGGTGTCTGCCTCGTTCCTCTCTCAGTCGCTCTCTCACTCCTCCATCAGCCCAGGAAGAAACTGCTTCAAAGAAGCCGGCAGGGTGGCTTTTCCTGTCGGCGCAGCTTCTCCAGCGCCCATTCACCCCCGCCCGCCGCCCACGGTTCAATCCTCAGTTCTGCCTGCCTGCCTTCGTTTCTGGTGGTTTTGGAGCGCAGCTTCTCCGGCGCCCGTTCACCCCCGCCCGCCCGCCGCCCAGCGCGTTCAATCCAGTGCTCCGTTCTGCCTGCCTGCCTTCGTTTCTGGTGCTTTCGGATCCTCCGAAGCGCCCGTTCACCCGCCCGCCCGCCGCCCGCGCTTCAATCCAGTTCTCCGTTCTGCCTGCCTTCGTTTCTGGTGGTTTCGGATCCTCCGAGCGCCCGTTCACCCGCCCGCCCGCCGCCCGCGGTTCAATCCAGTGCTCCGTTCTGCCTGCCTGCCTGCCTGCCTGCCTTGGTTTCTGGTAGTTTCGGAGCAGCTTCGGCTGAGAAAAAGAGGCGAATAGTTATTATTCTCAGCCGAAGCTGCTCCGAAACTACCAGAAACCAAGGCAGGCAGGCAGGCAGAACGGAGCACTGGATTGAACCTGGATTGATTAGGCGGCGGGGTGGGGGTGAAACGGCGCTTCGGAGGAGCTGCGCCGACAGGAAAAGCCACCCCCGCCCCCGGCTCCTTTGAAGCAGTTTCTTCCTGGGCTGGTGGAGCAGCGAGAGAGCGACTGAGAGAGGAACGAGGCGGGAGGAAACCGAAGCCGCTGAGCCAGAGAGCAGGACAGGCTTCGGTTGCTTCCTCCCTCCCCTTCTTTCATTTGTGTCCTTGATCCATGATCCCAGCAGCATTCACCAAAGGCGAAGAAAGCCGCCATTTTTTTTAATTTTTTTTCCTTTGCGGCCCGGTACAGAGTGCTCCACGGACCGGGACCGGTCCACGGCCCGGTGGTTGGGGACCCCTGTTTTAAAGCATTCTGTCTGGGGAATTCTGGGAACCGAAGCTCACCCATCTTTAAGGATGCTGGCTAGGGAATTCTGGGAGTTGAAGTCCACATCTCCTCATCCATGGTAGCTGGGTAAATCTGGGAGTTGACCCCCATCTATTAAAGCATGCTGACTGGGGAATTCTGGGAATTGAAATCCACTCATCTTTAAGAGTGTTGGCTGGGGAATTCTGGGAGTTGAAGTCCCACATCTCTTAAACCATGCTAGCTGGGGGATTCTGGGAATCGAAGCCCACCCATCTTAAAAGTTCCTGAGGCTGAGAAACCCTGACCTAAAACAAATTCTTGGATGGGCAGCTGGTGACCCAGTTCTTTCTGGGCCAGGCCCTGAGTGCCATAAATCTCTTGCCACCTTCCCAAAGCTTTTTCAAGCTTCATTTCTCCTGGCAGGGACACAACTGGATCATTGCCTACAGCCGGCCGGTTTACTTCTGCGTGGCTTGCCTCTTGATTTGGCTGCTGGACCTGTGTGCCCGGATTGGGCCCTTCCCTCCCATCGCCCTCTACGATGTCACCCTCTTCTCCACCGACTTCTTCTACTGCACCCGGGACGTGGCCATCGGTAGGTGACCGATTGCGGGGTTGGGAGAGCTCAGGCATCGTTAAAGCAACTCGTGGTGGTGTCGTTAGTCGCGAAGTCGTGTCCGACCCATCGCGGCCCCATGGACAACGTTCCTCCAGGCCTTCCTGTCCTCTGCTCACGCCGACTGCTTCCGTGACTCCATCCAGCCCCCTCCTTCTCTGTCATCCCTTTCTTCTTCTTTTGCCCTCCATCGTTCCCAGCATTCGGCTCTTCTCCAGCGAGTCCTTCCTTCTCATGAGGTGGCCAAAGTCTTTGAGTTTCCTCTCCAGGATCCGGCCTTCTCAAGAGCAGTCAGGGCTGATCTCCTCTAGGACTGACCGGTTGGATGGCCTTGCAGTCCAAGAGACTCGCAGGAGTCTCCTCCAGCCCCAGAGTTCGAAGGCCTCCGTTCTTTAGCGCTCAGCCTTCCTTATGGTCCAACTTTCCCAGCCATATTGTCAGCGTTCCAGAAAACCTCCACTCCAGCCAATCACCGCAAGGCAGACCTCTTTTCAAAAGTTCTGTTTTAATTGGATAGTAAACTGGCACATCTGGGGAATCCCGAATCTGAAAGTTTTTATTTATTTATTTTTATTTATTTTATTTTGTCAAGCAATTATAAGATAACGGGTATAAGTATAAACATAGTTGTGAATACATGAAATGGATGCAGGAGGAAAAATAAAAAGAAACAATAGGACAGGGACGGTAGGCACTATTGGTGCGCTTATGCCCGCTTATGCCCGCCCCTTACAGACCCTCTTAGGAAAGGGGTGAGGTCAATAGTAGACAGTCTAGGGTTAAAGTTTTTGGGGTTTGGGGAAGAAACCACAGAGTCAGGTAGAGTATTCCAGACATTGACCACTCCGTTGCTGAAGTCGTATTTCCTGCCATCAAGTTTGGTGCGGTTAACCTTGAGTTTGTATCTATTGTGTGCTCTTGTGTTGTTACGGTTGAAGCTGAAGTGTTCCTTGCAATAAGTAAAAATATTACAAATCCACCCCCTGCACCCATCATCGCATCAGATGCCCCAGTCACCATCCGTCCCAACTTCAGACATCCCCTCACCCAGGTGCAGAAATAACATGACCTTGAATTAGAAAAAGAATGCTATTATGCCTAACCACATACACTCCAAGAAATTCCCCCCTCCCATTTTCCCAGGCTCAGGAAGGTGGAGTGTGGAAGGGTCTCGTGTCAATATGGCTTCCAGAGCTGACACATTTATTGCAACTGGGAAAACCACAGCCGTGATTCTACATGCTGTTGTTGGCAGGGTGATTTGTCTCTGCTTTTCAGTATGCTCTCGAGGTGGTACGCGGACATGATGTCTCCCTTGGCCTAATTTTTTTTTTTCCTCTTGGTTTTCCGTTGTTTTCTTTTTCTCTTTTTTCCCCTCCAGTGTTCACTCTTTGCTTCCCCGCCATCTTCCTCTTTGGGCTCCTCCCGCAAGTCAACACTTGCTTCATGTACCTTCTGGAACAAGTCGAGATGAACATCTTTGGTGGGACAGGTGAGGAGGAGAAGGGTTTGGGGGAGTCGGGATATTTTGGAAGCGGGTGAGGAAACACGTTTGGAATTTGACGACTGTAATAATAGGGGCGAATATTTGTGCCTCAGGCTTGAACTGGGGGCTGCTTGGTGATCTCTGAGCTTGGCTGTTCTCTTGCAGACGTTTCATGAGCCAACTATGTAACAACATCAGTGTTAGAGGAGAGTGGGATTTGAGGAGGAGGAAGAGGAGATGAAGAAAGTGGAGGAGATGGAGATGGAGGACTGAATTTCTTGGTGCTTTTTGAGCCTGATGGTTTTATTGCAGACATTTTCATGAGCCAACTATATAACAATATCAGTGCTAGAAGGGAGGAGGATTTGAGGAGGAAGAGGAGGAGGAGATGGAGAGGAAGGAGAAGGAGGACGGTGTGGTCCTTGGTGCTCTCTGAGCTTGGTTGTTTTCTTGAAGACGTTTCGTGACCCAACTAGGGAACATCATCAGTGGGGTTTTGCTCCTTATTAATAAGAGATGCTTCCAAGGTGTCATAGTCCTCAGCTTACATTCATTTAGCGTCCATTCAAAAGTGACACCTTCCCCTCTGCAGTTTTCTCTGCTAGCGTTTTATTTGTTAGCTTTGTTCCAGGAAGTTTCTTCAACTTCCCAGTCGAGCCTCCCACCTTGAAGTCTCTTGGTGGTGACCTATCCGCGCCCGGCTCGCTCAGCCTCTGAGATCAGCCAAAAGTCAAGCAGAAACTTGCTATTCACTGCTCCTGTTTTTCCTTTTCCACATCCAGCTGCTACCAGCCCCCTCACCGCCTTGTTTGCCCTGCTCCGCAGCATCCTCGTGGCTGGCCTCCTCTACGGGTTCTGCCTCGGAGCCATCAAGGTATCGACTCTGGGAAGGAGGGGTAGCTTTGGGGGAGGGGAGGATTATCTATAAGGGGTCAGCCCCAAAAACGACATTTTTAGTCCCCAGGTTTGACCACACCGAGTGTCTAGCCTGGATCCTGTTCCGTGCTTGACTTGGGGAAAACAGATCGTAAAATATCCCAAAGGACTGGACTTTCTGTTTTTTTGTTTTTTGTTTTCCTTTGAAGACATTTCGCTTCTCGTCCAAAAAGCTTCTTCTGCTCTGACTGGATGGTGAGGAACGGAAGGATTGGTACTCCTTGCAGACCGCTGGGCGTTTGGGTCCTTTGAGAGGGCCGTTGAGGCCACTTGGAGGTTTATCTATGTTCTCAGGGCCACCTGAGTGGTGCAAATGGGTGTGTAGGGACCCATTTATCTGAAAACACAGCTAAACGTCCAAGTGGCCTCAACGGCTCTTTAAAAAGGATGCAGATGACCAGCTGTCTGCTAGGAATATAAATCCTTCCCTTCCCCACTATTCTATCCTGCCCCAGTTGGAGTCTGACTCCGAGGGAGAGATGGAACAGCTGACAGGGAGTGGGAGTGTGGCTCCGGTGGTTGTGGAGGAGACTGGGGAAGGGCACAGGCCAGATGGGCATTCAGAGGAAGACCCAGGCCCACCCCCTCTTCATCCTAGGGCACGCAGGGAGGAGCGGAGAAGGGAGAAACATGAGTGGCGTGGTCTACGGGGGAGGAAGGGGCCCTGATCCCCTTCATGGGCTGCATCTGGGAGGACTGTTTAAAAGGACAAACTGCCCATGGCAAAGTTGCTGGAAGCAAAGGAGCTTATCTGTGTTTTGGCTTCCTTCTGTCTTTGCTGTGTTATCTGGTAGAAGTCTGCAATTAATCATCCTGGCCTGCCGTATTAATTCCTTCACTGTGGTTTATGTTGTTTTTTTTTTATTTCTAATTAACTTTACTTTGGGTGCTGGCTGCATTTGCTCCCTCCCTCCATAGACTGTTTTTTTTTTTAAGAGTTTTGATATCCTCCTGAGGATAATTGGACATCGGGGCTGAGTTGGAGGCATTAAAGGGACCTTCTCCTATTTTTTGCGTTGTTGTTATTTTTGTGTCACGCCCCGGGTTCATCACACATCCAGTCAGAGGGAAAGAAGCTTCTTGGATGAGAAGTGAAATGTCTTCAAAGAAAAAACAGAAAGTCCCGTTTCCTCTTGACACAAATAAAAAAGCATTTTTGGGACAACTGTGACCTGGAAGGACTGAGAATCTCCGTAGACATCCTAAAATATGTTGTTGCTGCTCCTGGACAAACAACCTGGCTGTGCTTTGTAAACAAACCTGTGCTTTGTGCCGTCGGTACGTTGCCAACCCCTGCATGCTGGACTTCCCTTTGTGTCCTCTTTCCGCTTTCCAGGTTCCGTGGGGTGACCAGCATGTGCCCGTCCTCTTTTCGGTCTTTTGCGGCATCCTGGTGTCCCTCTCCTACCATCTCAGCCGTCAGAGCAGCGACCCCACCATCCTCTGGTCTGTAGCCCCCCCACACCCCCATCCCAAACCTTGGGGGGGTTCGCTAGGGAGAAGACGAGATCCTGTTGGCTTGGATGCCGCTTTGGAATCCAACCAACCGTTTTTTTTCTTTCCTTCCCCGACGACGGTTAGGTCTTTCATCCGCACCAAGCTTTTCCCCGAGTTTGACAACCGCAACGTGGACAATCCCCCGGTTGGTGTGAAGGATCCCCTCCCGGAGAAACTGCGCAACTCCCTGGTGAGGAAGGCCTATGCCACCCCTTCGGTTAATGGGGAGAAGGAACCAAACAAGGAGGGTCCAACTCGATTTCATGGAGAGCCACCTCAGGGTTGTGTTTGACCTTGGCGGGGGGAGGGTTGGGGCGTGGCCATTAAGGGCGTGGCCAGCTTGACCTCACTCGTGTCAGGGTGCCTGTCTTGGCCCGAGCGCTCGGCTAGGGAAAACGGACTCCCGATCTCCGTTTTAGGCTGGGACGGCCTCCTGCAACCCTCTGCCATCAAAAACGTAGCCCCGTATTCACTGGCAGAGGGTTGCAGGAGGCCTTCCGAGCCTAAAACGGAGATTGGGAGCCTGTTTTCACTGGCAGAGGGTTGCAGGAGGCCTTCCCAGCCTAAAATGGAGATTGGGAGCCTGTTTTCACTGGCAGAGGCACCGCGGGCCGGTCCACTGTTTCCAGGGTGGTCCTGCGGGCCAGATCCGGCCTGCAGGCCTTGAATTGGACACTCCTAAACTAAACCATGATGAAAAGGGGTGTCCAAGGAGATCCAGCCGTGGAGAAGGTGCATGCCAAATCCAGAGCTTCTGGCTTCTCCTTTCGCGCTGTTCAACATATCCGTCCCACTGTGTTAAAACAGCAAAAAAAAAAAAAAAACCTCCAGGGACATTTTTTTTCACCAAGAGGTTAACTTTACTGAAAAGCCATATGGGCGCAGAAGGAGCAAAGCCAGCTCTGATGTTTTGGCAGGCAAACAGCGCAGAAGAAAACCTTTTCCTTTTTCCCTGAACCTCCCACTGTCCAATGTCCACCAATCAATTGTACTGGGTGTATTTTGGAAACAGCCTGTCTGCCTCTGAGGTTCCCGAGTGATGACCTCGGGGTTTGAGCCTGTCTCACGCATCCAGATGACACACTCTTGTTACTGTTGTCTGGTTGCGAGCAGCGCTGCGTAGTGAATCAACCGTGACAATAGCAGTTAGACTTATATACCGCTTCACAGTGCCTTTCCAGCCCTCTCTAAGCAGTTTACAGAGTCAGCCTTTTACTCCCCCAACAATCTGGCTCCTTGTTTTACCCACTTGGGAAGGATGGAAGGCTGAGTCAACCTTGAGCTGGTTAGGATTGAACTCCTGGCAATTGGCAGAGTTAGCCTGTAATACTGCATTCTAACCACTGCATCAGGAAGGAAGGAAAGGAGGGAGGGAGGGAGGGAAAGAAGGAAGGGAGGGAGGGAGGAGGAAGGAAGGAAAGAAGGAGGAAGGAAGGAAGGAAGGAGGAAGGGAGGAAGGAAGGAAGGAAGGAAGGAAGGAAGGAAGGAAGGAAGGAAGGAAGGAAGGAAGGAAGGAAGGAAGGAAGGAAAAGATAGCAATAGCCCTTAGACTTATATATTACTTCGCAGTGCCCTACAGCCTTCTCTAAGCAGTTTACAGAGTCAGCCTCTTACCCACCATCTGGGTCCTCATTTTACCCACCTCGGAAGGACGGAAGGCTGAGTCAACCTTGAGCCTAGTGAGAATCAAATTGCAGGCCAGCAGTCAGCAGAAGTAGCCTGTGTCAACTCATAAAACATCCCTATGCCTGTTTTAGTACTTGCCATAAAAGACAAAAAAAAAAAGGCGCGGGGGAGAAGGAAGGAAGGAAATCTGGAAGAGCAGTGCAGCAGTTTGAAAGCGAAAGTACATTCCAACTGTTCTCTTTAAAAGATTGTAGCTAAACTACCAGAGCTTTTGCCCATGAATATATTTAATTGAAGAACGTGATTGGTGACACCCAGCCTGTGAACATGCTCAATTGGAGAATCTGGTTTATGAGACACCCGGGGGGGAGAGGGGGAAACAGGGTCATGGGTGACTGTGAATTACGTATGCCAGAGTTGGCTTCGTACGGGGCAATGCCAGTATGTTGCCTCTTAATAAATCCTTTGAAGTTTTTTGAAGTTTGGCTCGAGAATCATGATTTAATTAGGGCGATTGCTGGAATCCTGACAGCCTGCAGTACTGCACTCTAACCAACGGTGCCACCCTGGCTCAATACCTCTTTTGTCCTTCCGCCCAATGCAGCGCGAGATCCTTCACTCCGACTTCGTCATGTGCTTCATCATCGCTGTGCTGACCTTCGCCATCAGCGCCAGCACCGTCTTCATCGCTCTTGAGGTACCTAAGACAAGAACATGGAGAGGGGTAGGGGAAGGAAGGGAGTCGCGGGGTGGGCAGTGGGTAGCGGCTTGGTGTGTGTGTGGGTGCAGGGGAACACTGGCTGTACAGGTAATCCTCGACTTACTACAGTTCGTGTCGTAACCGTGCAAAGTTACACCGGCACTGAAAACGGTGACTTACGGCTGTTTTTCACACCTACGACCGTTGTGGCATCCCCAGGGTCACATGATCAAACTTCAGAGGCAACCGGCTTGTATTTTGTGAACGGTTGCCCGCCAAAATTGTGGGTTCTTCAACACTGGAGGTTTTAAAGAAGAGATCGGAAAACCGTTTGTCTGAAATGGTTGGTATAAGGTTTCCTGCTGGAGGGGGGGCGGGGTCAGACTAGAAGACCTCCAAGGTCCCATCCCACTCTGGTAATTCTGTTATTCGTGCGATCCCCTTTTGGGACCTCCTGACAAGCATGGCCAATGGGTGTTGTGGTTTGCTGGCAGCCTCTGTGTGGAGTTTGTACTTCAGTTGGTTTTTTACCGTTCATTTGGCACTTTAGTTGTTGGCAGCAATTCCAAGGAGAGAAAGGTGGGTGCTTATCTCAAGGAACTGTTTGGGACTCATTATGGGTTGGGAGTGAACATAATTCCCAGCATTGAAACGAGTTGTTTTGACTAAGCGTGTGCTTAATTACGGTCTCAGGAAGCCTCGGTCAGAACAACGGGGAAGCCAGATCCCATGTTACTAACTTAAAACCACTTCAGTGATTCACTACACCGTGGACCAAAAACAGTCGTAAAAGGGGACAGCACTTGCTTAACAGCTGCCCCACTGAACAGAAGGGCTCGATTGTCGTAAGTCAAGGACTAACTGGATGGATGGATGGCCGTGTGTAGTGGAAGGTGTGTGAGCCCAGCTCCAGCAGGGCTGGTGTGGTTACGTGACACACACACACACACACACACACCCCGGGTCATAAGTTCCTTGGGGGAGTCTGTCGTAACTTCAAACATTCGCTAAACGGACGGTCGTAAGTCGAGGGCTGCCTATAATCTTTGCATTTCTCCTTGTTGTGCCTCCCTCAGTCTGTCCTAGGCTATGTGCTCTATGCCCTGGCGGGGCTGGTTGGTTTTGTCACCCACTACCTCGTGCCCCAACTCCGTAAGCAGCTGCCCTGGTTTTGCCTCTCGCAGCCCGTCCTGAAACCACGAGAATACAGCCAGTTTGAAGTCCGCAGTAAGTGCACCTGGATGGGGGCGGTGAACGGAGGGCCTGGGAGGCTCCGGGCTGTATGACTGTCCCCCTCATCCCCAACCACTAGGCATGCTGGTCGCCAGTGAAGGCAGCGGTTGGGCACCGACCGGATCCCCGTGTAATTTCTGGCGCGAAAACCTCCCAAAGGATTGTATCTAGAGCGCAGGGGTCAGCGATGGACAGTGGGAGAAAGTGGGAGAAATGTTGATTTGAGTAGCTCTTAGCAGACAAAATATAATTCTTTGGATAGGTCAAGGTTACAGAGTGTGGCGCCGAAAGAATTAGGACTTACGTGGGGATTGGTTCGTGTGATGTGGGGACGAGGGAAAAGAAGGGGATGCTTTGCAGGTTGGGACTTTGTGGGGAAGCCGGAAGAAGCTTTTAGTTCTGGAATTCCACACAATATGTGCCAGGTGCTCTTCTAAGAAAAGTATTTGGAGATGACCTGCGTCTTGGAGTGACTGACAGGAATGGATTTTCCCTGGAACGCTGACAGCAGGATCTGAGCAATTTAAAGACTTCAACTCCCAACATTCCTCAGCCAACATGGCCTTTGCCAAGGATTCTGGGAGTGGAAGTCCCACCCTCTTGAAGCAGGCTGGCTGGGGGATTCTGGGAGTTGAAGTCCCACCCCTCTTAAAGCAGGCTGGCTGGGGGATTCTGGGAGTTGAAGTCCCACCCCTCTTAAAGCAGGTTGGCTGGGGGATTCTGGGAATTGAAGCCCACTCCTCTTAAAGCAGGCTGGCTGGGGGATTCTGGGAGTGGAAGTCCCACCCTCTTAAAGCAGGCTGGCTGGGGGATTCTGGGAATTGAAGCCCACCCTCTTGAAGCAGGCTGGCTGGGGGATTCTGGGAGTGGAAGTCCCACCCCTCTTAAAGCAGGCTGGCTGGGGATTCTGGGAATTGAAGCCCACCCCTCTTGAAGCAGGCTGGCTGGGGGATTCTGGGAGTTGAAGTCCCACCCCTCTTAAAGCAGGCTGGCTGGGGGATTCTGGGAGTCGAAGCCCACCCTCTTAAAGCAGGCTGGCTGGGGATTCTGGGAATTGAAGCCCACCCCTCTTAAAGCAGGCTGGCTGGGGATTCTGGGAATTGAAGCCCACCCTCTTAAAGCAGGCTGGCTGGGGGTTTTGGGAATTGAAGCCCACCCCTCTTAAAGCAGGCTGGCTGGGGGATTCTGGGAATTGAAGCCCACCCCTCTTAAAGCAGGCTGGCTGGGGGATTCTGGGAGTGGAAGTCCCACCCCTCTTAAAGCAGGCTGGCTGGGGATTCTGGGAGTTTAAGTCCCACCCCTCTTAAAGCAGGCTGGCTAGAGGATTTTGGGAGTCAAAGCCCACCCCTCTTAAAGCAGGCTGGCTGGGGGATTCTGGGAATTGAAGCCCACCCCTCTTAAAGCAGGCTGGCTGGGGGATTCTGGGAATTGAAGCCCACCTCTTAAAGCAGGCTGGCTGGGGATTCTGGGAATTGAAGCCCACCCCTCTTAAAGCAGGCTGGCTGGGGGATTCTGAGAGTTGAAGCCCACCCTCTTAAAGCAGGCTGGCTGGGGGATTCTGGGAGTTGAAGTCCCACCCTCTTAAAGCAGGCTGGCTGGGGATTCTGGGAGTTGAAGCCCACCCCTCTTAAAGCAGGCTGGCTGGGGGATTCTGGGAGTTGAAGCCCACCCTCTTAAAGCAGGCCGGCTGGGGAATTCTGGGAGTTGAAGTCCCACCCTTCTTGAAGCAGGCTGGCTAGGGATTCTGGGAATTGAAGCCCACCCTCTTAAAGCAGGCTGGCTGGGGATTCTGGGAGTTGAAGCCCACCCCTCTTAAAGCAGGCTGGCTGGGGGATTCTGGGAGTTGAAGTCCCACCCCTCTTAAAGCAGGCTGGCTGGGGGATTCTGGGAATTGAAGCCCACCCCTCTTAAAGCAGGCTGGCTGGGGGATTCTGGGAGTGGAAGTCCCACCCCTCTTAAAGCAGGCTGGCTGGGGATTCTGGGAATTGAAGCCCACCCTCTTGAAGCAGGCTGGCTGGGGATTCTGGGAGTGGAAGTCCCACCCCTCTTAAAGCAGGCTGGCTGGGGGATTCTGGGAATTGAAGCCCACCCTCTTGAAGCAGGCTGGCTGGGGGATTCTGGGAGTGGAAGTCCCACCCCTCTTAAAGCAGGCTGGCTGGGGGATTCTGGGAGTCGAAGCCCACCCCTCTTAAAGCAGGCTGGCTAGGGATTCTGGGAATTGAAGCCCACCCCTCTTAAAGCAGGCTGGCTGGGGATTCTGGGAATTGAAGCCCACCCTCTTAAAGCAGGCTGGCTGGGGGTTTGGGAATTGAAGCCCACCCTCTTAAAGCAGGCTGGCTGGGGATTCTGGAATTGAAGCCCACCCTCTTAAAGCAGGCTGGCTGGGGATTCTGGGAGTGGAAGTCCCACCCCTCTTAAAGCAGGCTGGCTGGGGGATTCTGGGAGTTGAAGTCCCACCCCTCTTAAAGCAGGCTGGCTAGAGGATTTTGGGAGTCAAAGCCCACCCTCTTAAAGCAGGCTGGCTGGGGATTCTGGGAATTGAAGCCCACCCCTGTTAAAGCAGGCTGGCTGGGGGATTCTGAGAGTTGAAGCCCACCCTCTTAAAGCAGGCTGGCTGGGGGATTCTGGGAGTTGAAGTCCCACCCTCTTAAAGCAGGCTGGCTGGGGGATTCTGGGAGTTGAAGCCCACCCTCTTAAAGCAGGCTGGCTGGGGGATTCTGGGAGTTGAAGCCCACCCCTCTTAAAGCAGGCCGGCTGGGGAATTCTGGGAGTTGAAGTCCCACCCTTCTTGAAGCAGGCTGGCTAGGGGATTCTGGGAGTTGAAGTCCCACCCCTCTTAAAGCAGGCTGGCTGGGTGATTCTGGGAATTAAAGCCCACTCCTCTTAAAGCAGGCTGGAGGATTCTGGCTGGAGGATTCTGGGAGCTGAAACAGTGGGCTAGACTGGAGATTAGACAAGTGGTAGACCAGATTGGGAAATTGCAGGATCGCTGGGCTTTAGCTTGTTTCAAGCTGGTTATCTGAGATGATTTGGGATTGAAATGGGGGAAATGAGATGGTCTTCCTCCTTTTCTTTTGGCCCCTCTACTTCCCCCTCCTGTCCTTCCAGGCGCTGCTGAGTTGATGTGGTTTGAGAAGCTGTACGCCTGGCTGCAGTGCGTCGAGAAGTACGTCATCTACCCGGCTGTGGTGCTGAACGCCTTGACGATCGATGCCCACTGGGCCAGCAGCCCTCGGCAGGAGAAGCTCTGCATCCCGTAAGTCCGTCCCATCCAGCCTGCAGTCCCATTGGTGGAGGGAGGGGCATCACAAAGGAGGTACAGCTTATGACATCATCATCATCATCATCATCTAATGCGCCATAATCCCTTGCGGGCGGTGGAGCCTGGGCAACTGAGTGAAGCTAGCAGAGCGTTTGAATGGCCGGATGCCCTTCCTGTCGCCAGTGCGGAGTTTTGTTCAGCAGATCTATTTCCCAGGGTGCCCAGAGAGCGAATAGAGCCTATGATATCACATTACAAAATGCCCAAAGGAGGAAAAAGCCTACCATGCAAGGATACTTGTATTGTTTTGCGACGTCCTATCACACGTACAAAGGGGAGGAGAGTTTATGGATGAGGCTCCTTCTCTTGGGGGTGGTGCAGTGGTCGGAAGGCAGGATTTCAAGCTCATTCTGCCGACTGCCAGCAGTTCGATTCTCACCGGCTCTGGGGAAAATGAGGACCCAGATTGTTGGGGGAGTAAAAGGCTGACTCTGTAAACCGCTTAGAGAGGGCTGGAAAAGCACTGTGAAGCGTTATATAAGTCTAGTGGTATTGTTATTCTATACTGTCCCTATTCCCATTCCCAATTCCATTCCAATCCATTCCCTATTCTATTCCATTCTATATTCTATTCCTATTCCTACCATTCTATTTTCTATATTTTATATTCTCTTCTCATTTTTATATACATTCTCTTCTCTTCTCTTCTCTTCTCTTCTCTTCTCTTCTCTTCTCTTCTCTTCTCTTCTCTTCCATTCTATTCTATATTCTATTCCTATTCCTACCATTCTATTCTCTATATTTTATATTTTCTTCTCATTTTTGTATACATTCTATTCTCTTCTACCGTGTTTCTCATATAATAAGGCCGGGTCTTTTTTTTTTTTTTGAGCCCCGAAAAAATGGCTAGGCCGTCTTTTCGGGAGTGACTTAATTTCCTCCCCCCCTTGCATCTTCGGGCGGGCGGGCAGCGATGGCTTGGATGTTGACCTCGGCGTTGGTAGGCCACTTCATATCGGGGTCAACGCAGGCAGCACCATATCCGGGTGTGCAACAAAAGTACTTCCTAACGGCAAGCCCCCCCCCATTCCCCCCCATTTCGCATGTTTTAATATAGGCCTTAATTTGGGGAGAGGGGCTTAATTTCATTTCATGCCTATAAAACATGCTGGGACTTCCTATTGGGGAGGCCGTATTGTCGGAGAAACAGGGTATATTCTCTTCTATTCTATTCTACAGTATATTCTATTCTAGTCCTAGTCCCATTCCATTCTATTCTCTATATTTTATATTCTCTTCTCTTCTATTTTTATATACATCCTATTCTCTTCTCTTCTCTTCTCTTCTCTTCTATTCTATTCTCTTCTATTCTATTCTATTCTATTCTATTCTATTCTATTCTATTCTATTCTATATTCTGTTCTAGTCCTCGTCCTAGTCCCATTCCATTCTATTCTCTATATTTTATATTCTCTTCTATTTTTATATACATCCTATTCTATTCTATTCTATTCTATTCTATTCTATTCTATTCTATTCTATTCTATTCTATATTCTGTTCTAGTCCTCGTCCTAGTCCCATTCCATTCTATTCTCTATATTTTATATTCTCTTCTCTTCTATTTTTATATACATCCTATTCTATTATCTTCTATTCTCTTCTTCTCTTCTCTTCTCTTCTCTTCTCTTCTCTTCTCTTCTCTTCTCTTCTATTCTATTCTATTCTATTCTATTCTATTCTATTCTATATTCTGTTCTAGTCCTCGTCCTAGTCCCATTCCATTCTATTCTCTATATTTTATATTCTCTTCTCTTCTATTTTTATATACATCCTATTCTATTATCTTCTATTCTATTCTCTTCTCTTCTCTTCTCTTCTCTTCTATTCTATTCTATTCTATTCTATTCTATATTCTGTTCTAGTCCTCGTCCTAGTCCCATTCCATTCTATTCTCTATATTTTATATTCTCTTCTCTTCTATTTTTATATACATCCTATTCTCTTCTCTTCTCTTCTCTTCTCTTCTCTTCTCTTCTCTTCTATTCTATTCTATTCTATTCTATTCTATATTCTGTTCTAGTCCTCGTCCTAGTCCCATTACATTCTATTCTCTATATTTTATATTCTCTTCTATTTTTATATACATCCTATTCTCTTCTCTTCTCTTCTCTATTCTATTCTATTCTATTCTATTCTATTCTATTCTATTCTATTCTATATTCTGTTCTAGTCCTCGTCCTAGTCCCATTCCATTCTATTCTCTATATTTTATATTCTCTTCTATTTTTATATACATCCTATTCTCTTCTCTTCTCTTCTCTTCTCTTCTCTTCTCTTCTCTTCTATTCTATTCTATTCTATTCTATTCTATTCTATTCTATATATCTGTTCTAGTCCTCGTCCTAGTCCCATTCCATTCTATTCTCTATATTTTATATTCTCTTCTCTATTTTTATATACATCCTATTCTCTTTCTCTTCTCTTTCTCTTTCTCTTCTCTTCTCTTCTCTTCTATTCTATTCTATTCTATTCTATTCTATATTCTGTTCTAGTCCTCGTCCTAGTCCCATTCCATTCTATTCTCTATATTTTATATTCTCTTCTATTTTTATATACATCCTATTCTCTTCTCTTCTCTTCTATTCTTTTCTATTCTATTCTATTCTATTCTATTCTATTCTATTCTATTCTATTCTATTCTATTCTATATTCTGTTCTAGTCCTCGTCCTAGTCCCATTCCATTCTATTCTCTATATTTTATATTCTCTTCTCTTCTATTTTTATATACATCCTATTCTATATTCTATTCTATTCCTAATTCTATTTTTTTTCTGTTATGTTCTATTGCTGACCCCTTCCACAATAAATGGAAGGGAGCAAATCTTTCAAAACTTTTCTTTCTTTCTTGTCTCTTTAAGAGAGGGATTGGTAATAATTGTCACTATCTTTCCTCTCCCTAATCCGACCCCAGGTGCCGAGCTCTTCTCCTCACGGTGGCCGGCATGAAACTTCTGCGGAGTTCCTTCTGCTGCCCCCCACAGCAGTACGTCACCCTGGGCTTCACCGTCCTCTTCTTCCAGTTCGACTACAAACAATATTCGGAGGGTTTTCTCACCGACTACTTCATCATGTCGATCCTCTTTAGCAAGGTGCGTGCTGGTTTGGGCCTCTTCCCCTCCTCTTTGTGTCTTGAACAGAAGTCTCCAAACTTGGCAACTTTAAGGCTTGTGGACTTCAACTCCCAGAATTCTCCAGCCAGCCATCCACCACTTCCACCCCCTCTCTCTCTTTAGCCTCTCTTTCTTCCAACTCTTTTTCTTGGAGGACCATGCACAGAAGGGCTACCATCTATGCTGGCTGGAGAATTCTGGGAGTTGAAGTCCACAAGTCTTAAAAGTTGCCAAGTTTGGAGACCTCTGGTCTAACTAAGGTCTCCTGCTTGAGCAGGGGGTTAGACTAGAAGACCTCCAAGGTCCCTTCCATTTCTGTTCTGATTGAAATGGTCTAGGGCAGAGGTCTCCAAACTTGGCCACTTTAAGGCTTGTGGACCTCAACTCCCAGAATTCCTCAGCCAGCTATGTTGAAGTCCACAAGTCTTAAAAGTTGCCAAGTTTGGAGGTCCCTGATCTAGGAGGAAGAGACCAAGTGGCCTGCAGAGATTATCCAGCTATGCTTGGGGTTTGTGGATATACAGGCAGTCCTCAACTTTCTCTTTTTCTACCCTCTCTGTGGTTTTCATCGTTTCTTTCCCCCAGCTGTGGGACCTGTTGTACAAGCTCCGGTTCGTCCTCACCTACATCGCCCCGTGGCAGATCACCTGGGGCTCCGCCTTCCACGCCTTTGCCCAGCCCTTTGCCGTGCCACGTATCCTTTTCCGAGACGGGGAGGAAGGAATTTGCTAAAACCAAAGGAACATTTAACCTGTGGAACTCGGGGCCTCGAGAAATTTTGAAGACAGCATTTGTTTATTTGTTTGTGTGTTTATGTATTTATTTATGAAGCCGAGAAGGGAAGGAAGGAAGGGATTGCGGGAGGGAGGAAGCAAGGGAGGGAAGGAGGGAGGGAGGGAGAGAGGAGAGAGAAAGGAAGGAAGGAGAGGTTGGGAGGGAGGGAAGGAAGGAAGGAGCAAGAGGGGGGGATGGAAGGAAGCATCAAGAAAGGGAGGGAAGGAATGAAGGAAGGAGCAAGAGAGGGAGGGAAAGAGCAAGAGGGAGGGAAGAAAGGAAGGAGCAAGAGGGAAGGAAGGAATGATGGAAGGAAGGAATTTTAAGGTTACAGTTCTGCCCTGGACTCAGCTTTCTTTCTTTTTTTTAACCCAGTTTTTTGGCAACTTTAAGATGGTTGGACTTCTGTCTGCAAAAGTTGATGGAATGAGCAGAGATGGCTCAATTGATTGCTTTGAATAAAGAATAGGGGGGAAAAAAAATTTTTGATGCTATTATCTTATTCTCCTGCACCAAAGGGAGTCAGAAATCAATTCCTTTTCTTTCTTTCTTCCCTTCTTTCCCCTTTCCTATTTTTCCCTTTATACTTTTTTATTTTATACTATAAACTATTTTTTTTTTAAAGAAAAGAAAAGATGGCTGGGCTTCAACTCCCAGAATTCCCCAGCCAGCCGTGAAGAATTAAGTCCACCCATCTTAAAAGTTGTCAAGGTTGGGAAGCACTTGTCCTGGGTTCAGATCTCTCTCTCCAGCTCATTCCTTCTGCCTATAACAGAGATTTGGAAATAAAACCTGGGTTATCTCTGGCTTGTTTGACGTGTCCTTAACCCTTGCCCGGGTCCAGATTCAGCCATGCTGTTCCTCCAGGCTGTTCTCTCTGCGTTGTTCTCCACGCCTCTCAACCCGTTGCTGGGCAGCGCCGTCTTCATCATGTCTTACGCTCGGCCAGTCAAATTTTGGGAGCGCGATTACAAGTGAGTTGGGAATATGTATTTTATTCATTTGCTTGTTTGTTTTTGTCAAACACGTACTAGATAACAAGCATAGATATGAACATAAACAAGAACAAAGGGAATAAACCAGAGGTGGGTATTCAGCCGGTTTGGACCAGTTCTGGAGAACCGGTAGCAGAAATTTTGAGTAGTTGGGAGAACCGGCAAATCCTGCCTCTGACTGGCCCCGCCCCCATATCTATTCTCCACCTCCCGAGTCCCAGCTGATTGGCTGGGTCTTCTTTGGTTGCCCTGCACAGGAGAACAGAGCTGGAAAGCAGGTTAATGGGCTGAGGAGGGAAGGGGGATTTTGCAGTAACCTTCCCACCAAGCCATGCTCACAGAATTGGTAGTAAAAACATTTGAATCCCACCACTGTTGTGGCCTTGTGTTTGACACCCCTGTTGTACATCAAGGACGACCTAAAGTCTGTGTTCAGTCTACAATCAGCATCATGAAATCGGATTGATGATGTGTCTCTCTCAATTTATCGCATCAAATTGGGCGGTCAGATGCAGGTTGCAATTCTTCAGACAGCCACTAGGGGGCAGAAGCATTCCTGTTGAAGAGAATATGGAGTGGAATGCAATAGAATAGAGAATGAAAGAATAGAATAAAACAGAATAGAATTTTGAATAGAATAGAATAGAACAGAACAGAACAACAGAACAGAACAGAACAGGCAGAGGGAAAGGAAAATAAAATTAGAAGGGGAAAAAAAAGAAAGTCCGGGAAAACTTAGAAAAGGGAAAGCTGGCTAAAATTAAAAGAAATGTTAAGGCCGAGAGATTTAGAGATAAGGGTTAGGGATAATATAAGGGGGATACCACATGGAAATATGTATTAGTATTTTTCCTTTCTTTTTATTGGAAATATAGATAGGGGAAATTTGAAATTTAAATGTTGTTGGGAAACACTTTATCATATAACTATATAACTAACTATATAACTAACTAACTAACTAACTAACTAACTAACTAACTAACTAACTAATATATATATATATATATATATATATATATATATATATATATTATATATATATATATATATATATATATATATATATAATTAATTTACTGTTAACTTTCTTTTTGCATATATATATATATATGTACCGTGTTTCTCACATAATAAGGCCGGGCCTTATTTTTTTGAGCCAAAAACGGCTAGGCCGTCTTTTCGGGGTGACTTAATTCCCCCCTTGCATCCTCGCCAACAGCCGCTCCTAACGGGCGATCATGGCCAAGCACAGAGACCTCCCTACTCCCACCTTTGCTGCAGACACCTTTGGCACCCGCCGCTGTTGCTTTCCCTTCTGCCCATTACGCCGCCACGTTTGGAGCTGCCGCTTCCGTGTTTGGAGTGCCGTCGCCATTTGGAGCTCCAAGCGCGAAGTGGCAGCTCCAAACATGACGGCAGGCGATCTTTATTTTGGTCATGCGAAGTTCAAAGCGAGTAAGAGAGGGAGACTGCAATGCCTCCATCCGAGATGGCAACCTCACTAGTGGATCACAACGTGGCTGGAAGCCCGAATCGGCGGGATACAATGGCGATCTTTTTGGAGTGAGAGGAAAGGGAGAGAAGAGTTGCGGGCGTAGTTTGCAGGAGGAAGTGGGTGTACCCCACGGCAGGGAGCCCAAGGAAGAAGGGCTGGTAGGCAACGGAGAGCGTCCCGTAGCTCGGAAGCAGCCTAGAGACGCGCCCGGGAAGGCGCAGATGCTGCCTTGTAGTCCCCAAGCCAACTGCGTGCGCCGCCTTTAGTTATGTGCGCTCCGCGCTTTGGGCATCTCCGTGTGATCACAACCCTGTCCTTTCCACCTGGCGCCCTTGCTGCTTTCTGGCTCTTTAGCAAGGCATCGCGGTCTCCCTCTCATGCTCGCTCTGAACTTCGCGCGGACCAAAATAAAAAGATCGCCCACCGTCATGTTTGGAGTTTCCGCATTTGGAGCTTCCGCCGCCGTTTGGAGCTCCAAACAGCGGCAGTGCTCCAAACACGAAGCCAGTTGCTAAAGAGCCAGAAAGCAGCAAGGCGCCAGGTGGAAAGGACAGGGTCGCGATCACATGGAGATGCCCAAAGCGCGGAGCGCACATAACTAAAGGCGGCGCATGCAGTTGGCTTGGGGACTACAAGGCAGCATCTGCGCCTCTTCCGGGCGCGTCTCTAGGCTGCTTCCGGAGCTACGGGACGCTCTCCGTTGCCTACCAGCCCTTCTTCCTTGGGCTCCCTGCCGTGGGGTACACCCACTTCCTCCTGCAAATTACGCCGCAACTCTTCTCTCCCTTTCCTCTCGCTCCAAAAAGATCGCCATCGTATCCCGCCGATTCGGGCTTCCAGCCACGTTGTGATCCACTAGTGAGGTTGCCATCTCGGATGGAGGCATCGCAGTCTCCTGTCTTGCTCGCTTTGAACTTCGCGCGGACCAAAATAAAAGATCGCCCGCCGTCATGTTTGGAGCTGCCACTTCCGCGTTTGGAGCTCCAAATGGCGACGGCACTCCAAACACGGAAGCAGCATCTCCAAACGTGGCGGCGTAATGGGCAGAAGGGAAAGCAACAGCGGCGGGTGCCAAAGGTGTCTGCAGCAAAGGTGGGAGTAGGGAGCTCTCTGTGCTTGGCCATGATCGCCCGTTAGGAGCGGCTGGTGGCGAGGAATTCCAGCCTGCCGGGCGCTCCTAACGGCAAGTCTCCCCGCCCTTCCCCCTTATTTTGCATATTTTAAAATAGGCCTAAATTTGGGGGGAGGGGCTTAATTTGATTTTATGCCCAAAAAACATGCTGGGCCTTCCTATTGGTGGAGGCCGTATTGTTGGAGAAACACAGTATGTATGTATGGCATTCAGCTTTGTTCGGGTATTTTCCCACGTCATAGTAGTTGTGCTTTTAAAGTTGTAGTGACGTTTGACAGAATCTCATCTGCCATCATCAGGCTTCTGTATAGTGTTCATCACACTATACAGAAGCCTGATGATGGCAGATGAGATTCTGCCTAAACATCGCTACAACTTTAAAAGCACAACTACTATGACGTGGGAAAATACCCGAACAAAGCTGAATGCCATACATGTAAGTACCCACGAAAACTTAAGAAAACATATATACACACACACACACACACATCCTAAAAATATATAGTTGATTATTTAATGGATAATAGAAATGTACAATGTATTTTATTATGATTAAAATAGGGAATGAAAAACTATTGAATTACATAGATTGAGGGGATATACCATGTGGATCCTAAATATATTTATCTTTTTTTTACTCTTTTCAAATTGTTTATTATATGCTGGTCTAGAGAAAGCGAAGGATGATGACGATGTATGTAAAATAAAATAGGTGGTAAGCTGAAAATGGAAATAATAGGGGATGAAGAATAGAAAATATATGTATGAATGGAATGATAATGGTATCGAAATCAGTGAATTGAAATATGAAATGGAAATCTATTTAAAGATAAGTAGGATGGATAGTGACTTGAGGTGATATTATACAAGATAGATGAAAATGTAAGTATGACTATACAATACAATAACAACAACACAACACAACACAACACAATACTTGCCTCTTCCTGATCTAATCTGCTTCCTTCCTTCTTCCCAGCACCAAGAGAGTGGATCATTCAAACACCCGACTGTCTACCCAGCTTGACCGCAACCCCGGTAGGTTATCGGACAGCCCATACAGTGGGCAAATCCCGCAAGGGAAGAGATGGGTACACGTAATCCTTGATTTAGGACCGTTTGCTTAACGATCGTTTGAAGTGACAGCAGACCCCCTCAAAAAGCCCTTAACGATTCAGTTCTGACGTTCCGAGGGCCATTGCTCCCGCGGTCATGCGCCCAGATTTTGTGGGATGCCGTTAACGGCCATGAATGTGGGGGTGGCACTTTTTTCAGGGCTGTTCTGACTTCCAACACTCATTTTTAAAAAATGTAAGTCGAGGACCATCTGCAGATCTTCTTTTAACGACTCCATAATCCCTCGCGGGGTGGAGTCCGGGCGACTGAATAGAGCTGTGTATTTAATGGCCAGATGCCCTTCCTGTTGCCAGAGTGGAGTTATAGATTCGGCAGATATATTCTTATTTGTGCCCAGAAAGAGAAAATAACTGCCTCTACCTAGGATTGAACTCACAGCCTCCTGACAGGGAGGCGAGTGCTCCGCCTCTAGGCCACCGCCCCCCTGAGGTCTACCTGCAGATGTTTCCAGAGGAAATGAAGCCGGCTGCTCCTTTCTCCGGGGTGCTTGGCTCACCCGCTTCCTTTGCTTCTGCCACCCTGCAGGTGCCGATGACAACAACCTGAACTCCATCTTTTACGAGCACCTGACCCGCTCGTTGCAACACACCCTCTGCGGGGACCTGGTGTTGGGCCGCTGGGGCAATTACACCACGGGGGACTGTTTCATCCTGGCCTCGGATTACCTGAACAGCCTCGTTCACCTCATCGAGATCGGCAACGGCCTGGTCACCTTCCAGCTGCGAGGCCTCGAATTCCGCGGTGAGCCAAGGGGGAAGCTGCGGTTGGGCGGGCGGTCGAGGTAACCAGAGGAGATTTTTCCAGACAAATGCAAACTAGCCGTTTCTCCTTAACAACGAATCCGTCTCATAATCAAGTAAGACCCCCAAATCAACGTTTCATTTTTTTCCCCCCGCACCTCAAGCACAGAATCCAGGAGCTTTTCTCCATGGAGCGACAAAAGTACTTATAGTCTTTGATTTGGATCAAAACTGGGCAGGGAACCGGTGGCTGGGATTTTTGAGTCCCACCCCTGTGTGGTTGTGAATCGAAATGTCCTTCCCTTTTCGTGCATAAAGCGAGGACACTTTTTGGAGTAAGATTCGTATGTTAATTCAGAAAATTCTTACAACGAAGATAGGCACGAAACTAGAAAAAAAACTTTTCTTTTGGGTTTAAGGGGGAAAAAAGACTTGGGAAACAACAACAAAAATACGGAACTTAGTTTACTTTTCTTTATTGTCATTGCACCTCATACAACGAAATTAAATAGCAATAGCACTTATATACCGCTTCACAGTGCTTTCCAGCCCTCTCTAAGCGGTTTACAGAGTCTGCCTCTTGCCCCCAACAATTTGGGTCCTCATTTTACCCCCCTTGGAAGGAGGGAAGGATGAGTCAACCTGGAGCCTTTCAGGATTGAACTGCTGACTGTGGGCAGAGTTTGTTTGCAACTCTGCATTCTAACTGAAAGGAAAGGAAAGGAAAGGAATAGCACTTATACTGCTTCACAGTGCTTTTACAACACTGGGAAGGAAGGAAGGAAGGAAGGAAGGTGGAAGGAAGGAAGGAAGGAAGGAAGGAAGGAAGGAAGGAAGGAAGGAAGGAAGGAAGGAAGGAAGGAAGGAAGGAAGGAAGGAAGGAAATAGCAATAGCACTTATACCGCTTCACAGTGCTTTTACAACACTGGGAAGGAAAGATGGATGGATGGATGGATGGATGGATGGATGGATGGATGGATGGAAGGAAGGAAGGAAGGAAGGAAGGAAGGAAGGAAGGAAGGAAGGAAAGAAAGAAATAGCAATAGCACTTATACCGCTTCACAGTGCTTTTACAACACTGGGAAGGAGGGAAGAAAGGAAAGAAGGAGGGAAAACAATAGCAATGGCACTTAGACTTATATACCACTTCACAGTGCCTTCACAGCCCTCTCTAAGCGGTTTACAGAGTCAGCCTTTTACTCCCCCAACAATCTGGCTCCTCATTTTACCCACCTCGGAAGGACGGAAGGACGAGTCAACCTTGAGCCTGGTGGGATTCGATCTGCCAAACTGCAGTAGGAGTAGCTTGCAGTACTGCACTCTAACCACCGCGCCACCAAGGCTCCTTCTTTTTCTGTCTTATATAATGCCACCTTCAGTGTACATTATGACTATGAAAATAAAACACCAACCCACATCCTTCACATTCTATACAGTTGAATTGACGTTGCATTCCTGTTGCACTAGAGACAGTGGAGTTCAACTTTGGATCTTACTTATGTCGATGGCGGCAAGACGCCTGTGTGCCATCTCAGATCTCAGCCAGAAACTTTTTGACTAAGTTTTTAAAAAAAAAAAAAAAACATTTTTTTCCAGGAACGTACTGCCAGCAGCGGGAGGTGGAGGCCATCACGGAAGGCGTGGAAGAGGACGAAGCCTGTTGCTGCTGTGAGCCGGGCCACCTTCCCCGCATGCTGAGCTTCAACGCGGCCTTCGGGCAGCGCTGGCTGGCTTGGGAAGTGGCCGCCACCAAGTACGTCCTGGAGGGTTACAGCATCAGCGACAACAACGCGGCCTCCATGCTCCAGGTGTTCGACCTGCGGAAGATCCTCATCACGTACTACGTGAAGGTGAGGAACCTCGCCCTGTCCCCTCCACCCCAGGGGGCCTTTGTCACACCGGGATCCGGACCTCGGTGTGAGAAAATATTTTGTTAGGAGCCTCTGGAGGTTTAGGGTGGCTTGAGCGTAACATGAGCTCAACCACTGTTCTTTTTAAATCTTGTTTTACAGTTTGCTGTGATTAGCAAGCCCAAGTGAAGATTAAATGTTTAACCCTTTAACACTTCTCTTCCTTTCCTTTTTACATTCCTCTCTTCTGATCTCCACTCCCTTTTTTTGCTTTCCTTCCTTTCCTTCCTTCTCATCTTCCCTCCCTCCTCCTTTCCTTTCCTTTCCTTTCCTTTCCTTTCCTTTCCTTTCCTTTCCTTTCCTTTCCTTTCCTTCCTCCCTCCTTCCCTCCCCTCCCTCCCTCCCTCCCTCCCTCCCTCTTTCCTTTCCTTTCCTTTCCTTTCCTTTCCTTCCTATCATGTTCCCTCCACCTTTCCCTCCCTCCCTCCCATTCTCTTCCTTCCCTCCCTCCTTCCTTCCTTCCTTCCTTCCTTCCTTCCTTCCTTCCTATCGTCTTCCCTCCCTCCCGTTCCCCCCTCCTCCCTCCCTCCTTCTTATCTCCCATTCCCCCTTCTTCTTTCCTTCCCTCCTTCCTATCATCTTCCCTCCCCATATTCCTCCCTCCCTTCCTTCCTTCCTTCCTTCCATCCATCCATCCATCCATCCATCCATCCCATTCTCTTCCTTCTTTCCAACCTACCTCTCCTCCCTCCCTCCCTCCCCTCTTTTCCTCCCTCCCTCCCATTCCCCCTTCTTCCTTCCTTCCTTCCTTCCTATCATCTTCCCTCCCTCCCTCCTCCCTCCCTTCCTCCCATCCATCCATCCATCCCATTCTCTTCCTTCTTTCCAACCTACCTCTCCTCCCTCCCCTCTTTTCTTCCCTCCCTCCCTCCCTCCCTGGCCCCTTTCCTCCCCCCCCCCCCGCAGAGCATCATCTACTACGTGACCTGCTCCCCGAAGCTGGAGGAGTGGATGGGGAACGAAGGCATCCAGGAAGCCCTCCGGCCTTGCACCGCCCTCAACTACGCCGACAGCGACCCCACCTTCAACCTGAACATCGACGAAGACTACGACCACCGCATGGCGGGGATCTCCCTGGCTTCTTTCTGCAACATCTACCTCGACTGGATTCAGTACTGCGCCGGGCGCAGGGAGAAGGTCAGTCGGGGGGCCAGAGGGAAGAGAGAGAGAGGCAGGGTGGAGGGCAGGATGACCTGGTTTGGGAACTCGACAGGCCCTCCCAGTTTCTGGAGAGCGGGCCCACGATGCCCCTAAAATTCACCTCCCGCCTGTCCCCTTCCTTCCTCTTGCAGGCCGTGGACCGGGAGTGGAATTCCCGCCTGGTCACCCTGTGTTTCGGGCTTTGCATCCTGGGCCGCAGAGCCCTGGGAACCGCCTCCCACAGCATGTCAGCCAGGTGAGGGGGAGCCCACAGGCAGGGGTGGGATTCAGATTTCTTAATTTGAGCCGGTTCTGTGGGCCTGGCCTAATTTGTTGGGTGTGGCTTGGTGGTCACGTGACCGGCTGGGCGTGGCTTGTGTGTAAATATTGTTAATATTTATGTCAATATTGATTTTTTTATTTTAAAAAAAGAGCAACTTTTACCCCAAATCAGGCAAAGCAGGCAGGCAGATTGAGTTGCTCCCAGAATCACAGATTCACTCAGAGATCTTCCTTTCTGCAATCTGCTGCCTGAGTCTGTCCCCTAAAATTTGCTGGCAAGCAAACTCACAACATTAACTCACAACACACCATGTATGTAAATATTGAAATTTTTATTAAAAAGGAGCAACTTTTACCCAAAACGAGGCAAAGCAGGCAGGCAGATTGAGTTGCTCCCAGAATCACAGATTCACTCAGAGATCTATCTTTCTGCAATCTGCTGCCTGAGTCTGCACTGAAAAAAACAGAAGCTTCAGTCCTAAGGAAGGTTCAGCTCTGGTTTTAGATTAGCTAGAAAGCAAGAAGTCCAACCATTTCCTGCTTTCTAGCTAATCTAAATCTCCCGGCACAGCTGATGGTCGGGAGTTAAAAAAGGAAAAATAGCAACTTACCCAAAATTAGGGGAAGGCACAAGGTGGGCATGTTGGATGGTGTGCATGCCAGGTAAGCAGTGAGTGGGCGGGGCAGGGCGGGACCAGCCAGTGGTGCGATTGGCCGCTTCTCCGAACTGCGCAGAATCATAACAACCGGTTCTATAAGAACCGGTTGTCCGAGCAGGTAGAATCCCACCCCGGCCCATATGCCCTTCTTTTCTCCGGACACGGGTGCAAAAGCTAAACAAGCCGGCATTGACTCCACGCGGTTTTCTAAGAGGGGCCAAAAAGGATAACAATGTGTTCATATTTAATTACGGAGATGTTTTTCTCCAGCCTTCTCAGGATGAGCTTGGACTATAGATTCCATCATCCCTGGCCACTTACCAGGGGTGGCACAGCCTTGTAGTCCATCGGCTTCACAGGTGTCTATGCTGAGAGGCGGAATTAGCACAAAACAGCGGCTAAGATAACGAGTGGTGCAGGTGGCCTAGAGGGGGCGCTCTGGCTTCACCATCGGGAGGCCATGAGTTCGATCCTAGGTAGAGGCAGGTATTTCTCTGTCTGGGCACGATGAGAATATATCTGCCAAACAAAACTCCTCATTGGGGACAGGAAGGGCATCTGGCCAGTAAACAGTTGCTAGCTCCGGCCTGCAAAGGATTACAGGGGTCATTAAACGACAAAAAAGACCGAAAATTGCTAAAATAACATCCGGCTGTTCGTTGTTTCACGCTGGAATTCATTTCATTTCTTAAGAAAAATCGCCTCATCAAGAGTCGTTGAGGCCCCGGTCTCCTTTTTAATTGGCCTCACAACCAGCTGACGAGCCTTTGGATACAAGCTGCCAGATGTTGCAGCAGCGTAGGCCAAGCAAGGCTGTTGTCTCAACATCTGTGAAGGGCACTGCTTGGAAGAAGAAGTTTGAAGACTACCCACCTTGATAAACCGGTGATAGGGTGGCACGGGCCAATCGGAGCCTTGGATCACCTCTTCCATAGTCCCTGTCCCTCAGTCATGGCAGGGCAGCAGTCATGAAACATCTGGAAAGCTCTGGATGAATAGAAGGGAATGTTTTTAGCTCAGGCTCTGACTTGGTTCTCTGTGAGCTTGGGTGGCTTTCTTGCAGACGTTTCATGACCAAACTAGGTAACATCATCAGTGTTAGAAGGGAGTGGGGTGTGCAGAGGGGGGGAGGAGGAGGAGCAGGAGACGGGCTGTGGGTCCTGGGGGCTTTCTGAACTTGGTGGCTTTCTTGCAGATGTTTCACAATCTAACCGGATCACATCGACACCGCATTGACACTAATCAGTGCACCAGTGCAGTTAAAACATCGATGGTGTTAACTAGTTTGGTCATGAAATGTCTGCAAGGAAACCACCAACCACCAGTCGTCATCCTACTCTTCTTCCTCCCCCTCTCCCTCCTTCCCTCTCCCCCCCCCCGCCCCTCCTCTCGGTTCTATTCCCTTTCAACACTGATGATGTTACCTAGTTTGGTCATGAAACGTCTGCAAGAAGAGCACCAAGGACCCCACAGAGAACATTGGCACCTTGAGGATTGAACTGGTTTTGGTGCCTTGGTAGTTTTCCTTCAGACGTTTCACGATCCTTCTAGGTAACATTATCAGTGTTAACAGGCAGCGGGGTTTGCTTTCTCTTCTCCCCCCACCCACCCCTGTCACTGAGGATGTTCCCTGTATTGATAATGAACCATCTGGCAGGAAAACCACCAAGCTCAGAGAGCGCCAAGCACAGTCCTCCTCCTCACTCTGCACACATTCCTCCCTCCCAGCACTGATAGCATTACCTAGCTGGGTCATGAAACGTCTGCAGGAAAACCACCCAGCTCAGAGAGCACCGAGGACCCCATTACATTGGATGGTCTCGGTGTAACCTTTGCCTTTTGTCTCTTTCCATAGCCTGGAGCCCTTCCTCTACGGTTTGCATGCCCTGTTCAAGGGCGACTTCCGAATCACGTCGCCCCGGGACGAATGGGTCTTTGCCGACATGGATCTTCTGCACCAGGTGGTGGCGCCTGGCGTGCGCATGTCCCTGAAGCTGCATCAGGTAAATCCAGGCCTTTCCGGTTCTTTTGACTCTGGAATCGTTGGGTGAGCTGCAGAGCTTGAGAAAAAGCCCGTTTGGTGTACTGGGGAAGCTGTCTGGCTAGCAAATGGGAGGCCGTGAGTTCTAGTTCTGGTTTGGGCACAAAGCCAGCTGGGTGACCTTGGGCCAATCCCCAGGAGGCAGTGAATTCCAGTGTTGCCTTAGGTATGGAAGCCAGCTGGGTAACTTTGGGCCAGTTACCAGAAGGTGATAAATTCTAGTGCCACAATAAACCAACTAGGTGGTTTTGGGCCAATCACTAGGAGACGTTCTTGTTCCAAATTAGCCATAAAATCCAGCTGGATGACCTTGGGCCAATCAGCGGGAGACAGTGAGTTCTAGTGCCACCTTAGATTTGCAAGTCAGCTGGGTGACTTTGGGCCAATCACTGGGAGTCGGTGAGTTCTAGTCCCGCCTTAGGCAGGAAAGCCAGCTGGGTGACTTTGGGCCAATCACTGGGAGTCGGTGAGTTCTAGTCCCGCCTTGGGCAGGAAAGCCAGCTGGGTGACTTTGGGCCAATCACTGGGAGTCGGTGAGTTCTAGTCCCGCCTTAGGCAGGAAAGCCAGCTGGGTGACTTTGGGCCAATCACTGGGAGTCGGTGAGTTCTAGTCCCGCCTTAGGCAGGAAAGCCAGCTGGGTGACTTTGGGCCAATCACTGGGAGTCGGTGAGTTCTAGTCCCGCCTTAGGCAGGAAAGCCAGCTGGGTGACTTTGGGCCAATCACTGGGAGACGGTGAGTTCTAGTCCCGCCTTAGGCAGGAAAGCCAGCTGGGTGACTTTGGGCCAATCACCAGGAGACGGTGAGTTCTAGTCCCGCCTTTAGGCACGAAAGTCGACTGGGTGACTTTGGGCCAATCACCGGGAGACGGTGAGTTCTAGTCCCGCCTTAGGCAGGAAAGCCAGCTGGGTGATTTTGGGCCAAAGTCAAAGAAAACTGCTGGGATTCAGGACATCCAGGAGAATTGGACACGATTGAATGGAAGAAAAAGGAAAAAGAAATGCTGTGTGTGTGTGTGC
>NC_142022.1:0-3804 GCF_049901735.1 Notechis scutatus | reverse complement strand
CAACAGGCACACGAGAAAGAATCCGGTTTCAAAAAAATGCCATTGAAAAGGTGTTTTTTTTTTTCTGTGTGGCCGCAATATCGACTTTCACCACAGGAGGGCACCGTTCTCTTCGTCCGTAGAAAGAGCACTGAAGTTTTCGTTCGCCTTTTTAACTCTTGGTTTAAGAAGTGGAACTCCTTCTCTCTCAAGTGTTGCGGCCTCCCGGTCCTCCTCTCGCCCCTATTAATGCGTTAATAAGGATGCGTTTTATCATGGCGATATAGAATAATAAACTTAAAATCCTAGCGTGGCGAAAAAATCACTGCGCGAGGAAGTGGGGTGGGGGGGGAGGGAAGACTAAAAAGAACGGACTGGGAGCCCGCCGTCGTGGAAAGGTCGTTCGTTCTAAGGCATGTGGGGGGGGAACGGGGGACGGTCGCGCTGACGGACAAGTTCACCGTGCCGCAAAACTCGCCGCGAAAGGACGTTGAGGGGACGACTTAAAAGGACGGACGGGAAGTCGGCCATGATGGGAAGGTCATGTTTCAAAGGCTGTAAGGGACGGTCGCGGACGACGGACCGGAAGTTCTCCTTACCGAGAAGGTCGCTGCGAAAGGAAGTTGAGGGGACGACTTAGAAGGATCGACGGGAAGTCCGCCATGATGGGACGGTCATGTTTCAAAGGCGGTAGGGGACGGTCGCGGACAGGGGACAGGAAGTTCTCCTTACCGAGAAGGTCGCTGCGAAAGGAAGTTGAGGGGACGACTTAGAAGAACGGACGGGAAGTCCGCCATGATGGGAAGGTCATGTTTCAAAGGCGGTAGGGGACGGTCGCGGACGATGGACCGGAAGTTCTCCTTACCGAGAAAGTCGCTGCGAAAGGAAGTGGGGGGAGGGGGGAAGACTAAAAGAACGGACTGGGAGTCGGCCGTCGTAGAAAGGTCGTTATTCTCAGGCATGGGGGCGGGGGGGACGGCCCGGCTGACGGACAAGTTCACCGTGCCGCAAAACTCGCCGCGAAAGGACGTTGAGGGGACGACTTAGAAGAACGGACGGGAAGTCCGCCATGATGGGAAGGTCATTTTTTTCCAAAGGCGGTAGGGGACGGAGGTGGACGACGGACCGGAAGTTCTCCTTACCGAGAAGGTCGCTGCGAAAGGAAGTTGGGAGGACGACTAAGAAGAACGGACGGGAAGTCGGCCATGATGGGAAGGTCATTTTTTCCAAAGGCGGTAGGGGACAGCCACGGACAGGGGACAGGAAGTTCGTCTTACCGAGGTGGTGGCTGAGAGAAGGAAGTTGAGGGGACGACTTAGAAGAACGGACGGGAAGTCCGCCATGATGGGAAGGTCATGTTTCAAAGGCGGTAGGGGACGGTCGCGGACGACGGACCGGAAGTTCTTCTTACCGAGAAGGTCGCTGAGAAAGGAAGTGAGGGGGGAGGGGGAAGACTAAAAAGAACGGACTGGGAGTCGGCCGTCGTAGAAAGGTCGTTATTCTCAGACATGGGGGGACGGGGGGACGGCCCGGCTAACGGACAAGTTCACCGTGCCGCAAAACTCGCCGCGAAAGGAAGTTGAGGGGACGACTTAGAAGAACGGACGGGAAGTCCGCCATGATGGGAAGGTCACGTTTCAAAGGCCGTAAGGGACGGAGGTGGACGACGGACCGGAAGTTCTCCTTACCGAGAAGGTCGCTGCGAAAGGAAGTTGGGAGGACGACTAAGAAGGACGGACGGGAAGTCCGCCATGATGGGAAGGTCATTTTTCCAAAGGCGGTAGGGGACGGTCGCGGACGACGGACCGGAAGTTCTCCTTACCGAGAAGGTCGCTGCGAAAGGAAGTTGGGAGGACGACTAAGAAGGACGGACGGGAAGTCGGCCATGATGGAAAGGTCATTTTTTTCCAAAGGCAGTAGGGGACGGCCACGGACAGGGGAGAGGAAGTTCGTCTTGCCGAGGTGGTGGCCGAGAAAGGAACTGGGGGGAGGGGGGAAGACTAAAAAGAACGGACTGAGTCGGCCGTCGTAGAAAGGTCGTTATTCTCAGGCATGGGGGGGGACGGGGGACGGCCCGGCTGACGGACAAGTTCACCGTGCCGCAAAACTCGCCGCGAAAGGACGTTGATGGGACGACTTAGAAGAACGGACGGGAAGTCCGCCATGATGGGAAGGTCACGTTTCAAAGGCCGTAAGGGACGGAGGTGGACGACGGACCGGAAGTTCTTACCGAGAAGGTCGCTGCGAAAGGAAGTTGGGAGGACGACTAAGAAGGACGGACGGGAAGTCCGCCATGATGGGAAGGTCATTTTTCCAAAGGCGGTAGGGGACGGTCGCGGACGACGGACCGGAAGTTCCCCTTAACCGAGAAGGTCGCTGCGAAAGGAAGTTGGGAGGACGACTTAGAAATACGGACGGGAAGTCGGCCATGATGGGAAGGTCATGTTTCAAAGGCGGTAGGGGACGGCCACGGACAGGGGACAGGAAGTTCGCCTTGCCGAGGTGGTGGCCGAGAAAGGAAGTTAGGGTTAGGGGTTAGTGTTAGGGTTCGAGACCCCGGCAAAGCCAGCGAGGGCAAGCCCGCTTGGACCGAAGCAGCCCTGAGTGCGAAGCCTCCCAAGCTGGAGAGACAGAGCAACTCCCCCTCGTGGACTCTGTCTGGGAGAGAAGAGAGGGAAGCGCTGAGTCCAGAAGAATTCAAGGCCACCAGGGTGTTGCAATATACAACTGTTACAATAAATGGACGCTAAATGTTGCAATGGTCAACCTTGTAAAATGCTGCCTGGACGCTCTGATGTTGCTATGTGATAAAGTGCTGACTGTGTGGGAAAATACTGGCTGGAGAAACGAAAGTTATATGGGAAACAAAAGTAATTGGGCAGGGCTAAGAGCAGAGGTGATAAGACCCCAGCAATGGTATAGTTTTTGCATTAGCATAATTATGTAGCTTACCTTATAAGGAAAATTCCTTGTTCCTGCTATGACGCTTGCAAGCAACATAATAAAAGGAGGCACCTGCCTTTGTTCAGAGGTCTTCATTCCGAGTAAACATTGTGTCCGTGTGTTTATTTATCTACAATGAGAGGCCCAGGGCTCTGAACTCAGACCCTGCCATCACCAGGGTGTGGGCAGTAAAAAAGCCACACCAGGGAGTGGGCGCCAAGCCCCCCCTTCGGAAATGTATGCAACCAGCAGCCCTTGGACCTGTCCAGCAACGTGAAGCAACGGTCCACCGGGAAGACCTGGGCCCAGCCGTCTTGGGAGTCCGTGCTGGACCTCAGTGTGCACAAGAAGCCGTGCAGCGATGGGAAGGCAAGGAGGTGACTCCGCCAGCAGGGGGCGCAATCAAGAAGAAGCCCACCACCTCCATGCTGCAGAAGGTCCTGCTCAACTTGAATACAATGGGATGGGCTTGGGGTCCGAAAGCCCCTCCCGGACACAAGCCCGAGGCCGAATGCCTGCAAGCTAGCCGAGCCCCAGAACCGCAGCCTGGCCCGGCTCCCCCAGCCCCTGGGGCAGAGTTCGGCTGCTCTGGCTCACCGCCGCCGAGGTGCCTTTGCTGCCAGCCTCGAGCTGCCCGGCACCACCGGCCTCTCCTCCCATCCTCCATGTCCTCCCATGCTCCAGGCCCCACACCTCCCCTCCTCCTTCCCACTGTTGGTTCACCCCTCCCAGAAGACCCGAGCAGCAGCAGCACCTCAAGCTCCTGCCCTCCCTCTGTCCAATGCCACAGCTCACTCCCCACTGCCCTTCCTTTCCCCAACTGTCTTCGGCCTCCCCTTCATGCTGTAGAGCCTCTTGGCTGCGCTTCGCCCTGAGCCACCC